>NW_019417417.1:44308-64665 GCF_000390285.2 Anoplophora glabripennis | reverse complement strand
TTTATTTGGTATGGCTGGATTCGGTTTTCTATAAGCTTTTCAACGAGCCCCCATGCCTTATCTTTCCATTTGAAAAAAAGTAGGGGTAGCTGGGGGTTAGGTGGTTGAAGAAAAATTAATTATTATATAACCGAAATATGGGAAAAAATCAAAATCAGTTAACGTGTTTCGGCGTTTTAAAAAAATTAACTCATTCAAAAGATATGAATTTTATTCCGTACTTCTGGCCATCCCTTTATATTTAATTCATCAAAATAAATTATTTTATTTAGGTATATTCCAATTTATTTTTCCTTGTAATTAATCTTTCAGATATTTTTGTAATTCTGAGAAAGTTTACTTAATTGCTGGTGGACTGGGAGGTTTCGGATTGGAATTGGCCGACTGGTTGATTCTTAGAGGAGCCAAAAGAATCGTGTTAACGTCAAGGAAGGGAATTACCAATGGATATCAGGAGTACAGATTACGGTAACAATAAATAACGTTGTGGATTTATGTAAATTTAGATAATCTTCAAAGAAAATATTTAACTGATTTGCTTGAAGATTACAAAATTGTACTTTGTACAGGATGTCGAGTCAAGAATGGGCAATACTTCAACCCTATCTTTCTTGGACGAAAATAAGTCCACTTGCATTACAACAATTTTACTTCCTTAAAAAGTTGTGGAATTATTTTTTTATTTTATTTTTATTATGATAATTTATTTATTTTTTGGGTAACTGTACTCAAATTTTGGAACAGAATTTTTTTGGATGATAATAAACACGAATATCTACCTGTTTTCGTTAAATATATAGGGTGTTCTGAGCGCCCGTGCCAATATATTATTCTCTTCGGGTTTCTGTTAGCGATACAGATTTTTGGAAAACAATTAGGTAGGTAGTTATTTTGAAATAGCAATCTACTCGCTATAAAAAAATGTTTACTTGTTGGAAGGAGCTAAAATTAAAAAACTATTGCTACTACGTATTTGTCACACAAAAAATATTGTTTTCCAAAGTTTAAGTACAATTGCCAAAAAATACTAAGTAAATTATCATAAAAACGTGAAACAAAATACTTTCTCAGGCCGTCGTCATCTTATTTTCGTCTTAGGTAGCTAGCCTAAAATTAAACTCTATTATATGTAGAAATTTCATACTAATTGGGTATTTTTTTCAATTGTTCAATAGAATTTGGAAAACGTATGGCGTTATAGTGAAAATATCAACAGCTCCTATAACAACAAGAGAAGGGTGCAAACAGCTCATAGAAGAATCATTAGAGCTGGGTAGCATAGACGCTGTTTTTAATTTGGCTGTGGTTTTGGCCGACGGAGTTTTCGAAAACCAAACCCGTGAAAATTTCGTCGTTTCTTTCGGACCCAAAGCATATGCTACGCAGTATCTTGATGAGTTTACGAGAAATATGTGCCCAGACTTACGGTAATAATATATTTTCCCCCTTGGGAAATAAAACATTAAATTACAAACGTAATAAATAATCAACATTAATTTTTATTTTGCAGCCAATTTGTAGTATTTTCGTCTGTATCATGTGGGCGAGGAAACGCCGGTCAAACTAACTACGGAATGTCCAATTCCGTGATGGAAAGAATATGTGAACAAAGGAGACAGGCAGGTTATCCCGCAATGGCCATCGAATGGGGAGCAGTTGGAGAGGTTTGTCCCCAATTCGCGAATATTTTTATATACTTATTAAATCAGATGATAAGATATAAATATTTAAATGATATGAGTACATATTCTTTCAGTAGTCACAACTAATATAACAGGTAATTTTTAGGTAGGACTGGTTGCTGAATTGATGGAAAATGACACGGAAATTGAGATAAGCGGGACGTTACAGCAGGGGATATCCAATTGTCTCCAGCTGTTGGATACTTTATTGAAACAGAAAGACGCCGTCATCGTGTCCAGTATGGTGGTAGCCGAAAAAAAATTATTAAGTTCTGCGGACAATGTCGTCGATGCTGTTCTCAATATATTAGGTAAATTTCTAAATTGCTTAAATCATTTACATCTGCATATAGCATAATATGTAAATTGGCAACTCCAAAAATATTAATCATATGTTTTGAAATAAATATTAGCCCTGTTCGCGGTAGCGATTTTGGATTAGTTTTCACATGAGGTGCAAGCTCACTTTGAATTTCGAACAAACACATTCAGAATGCAACATATTTAATAATAATAATATGGGATAGCACGGACAATAGTATATTATGTTACTAGGAGTAGAAGGCGATCATTATGTGTTGAGCCCAAAAGTTTGCTCGCCGAGGCGTTAGCCGAGGCTGAGCAAATTGGGCAAAACACAATAATGAGCCTTCCACTCCGAGTGACATATACTATTTTTTCTTCAAGCGTGAATATAAAAAATTACTAATTTTGAAAATTTATAGCGGATAACGCGATGTTCAATCTCAGCACAAAATAAAATCAGTAGGTAGGTAATACTATTTATTTTATACATTTTATACATTNCTATAAAATAACTTGAAGTTTACAAATTATAACAAAATTTTGTATTACAAATATAAAAAGGTTAAATATATATCTACCTATAATTTAAAAAGTACATACCTTGGTTGCTAAATATTTATCATCAGGTGCTTTATTCAGGAATTCGTCAAATTCTTTTTTAGACAAAACTTTCGACTTTTTTGGTTTATAATTTTCACCTTGTCGTTTCAAAAATGTAATTAATTTTGAATATTTCTCAATATTTACATTATGTTTAATTTAGATTTTACCATTGAATATTGCGCCCATAAAGTTGAACTTTTCAGTGTTCTGGATAATCTTGTAAAATATGCTATCATCACATTTTCTGAATAAATATGTGCATTATTTTCTTTTGCCCAATTTATGAATTTATCATAAGCATTTTCATAAATTTTTCTCGACTTTGTTGGTATAAGTGTTGCCACTGATGTATTTGCAATTTCCAGTAATTCTGGTGGTGTGCACTGCCTTTCTTCAGACATTTTAAAAACGACCCGACGCGACATCAAATTTCAACTGACACTTAATGAAACGTCAAAGCTTCTTAAATCTTTAATTCGTTGCTAGGATACTTACCTACACATTGTTACATTTTTTTACTAGTTAAAAAATGAAAAATATTTGTACTAGTTAAACAATGGGCTGCTTCTAAAGGAGATGTTGCACTATATAATATAAGTATTATTATACGCTTGAAGAAAAAACTATTATTTGACTTGTCATAGTTAAGAAAATAAATAATTCTTTATTCATCATTCTAATCACGTATATGTACAAAGCACTCAATTTATGATCATTCTCTCATTAATCTAAAATACGAGATTCATTGTAATGTATAGTTATAAAACTTTATGG
Source organism: Anoplophora glabripennis (assembly GCF_000390285.2). Lineage (NCBI taxonomy): Eukaryota > Metazoa > Arthropoda > Insecta > Coleoptera > Cerambycidae > Anoplophora > Anoplophora glabripennis. The sequence continues at coordinate 61,300 of NW_019417417.1, read as the reverse complement.
ATTTTACTTATTATGACTAAAATCTTAAGTCTCACGTTGGTAATATCTCAAGGTTAAGCAACATTATATTAATTGAAACTGTTTCTTTAGGTATATCTGATTCCAAATCGGTAAGCTTACATTCAACTTTGGCCGAATTGGGTATGGACTCAATGACAGCCGTCGAAATTAAACAAACTTTAGAGAGAGATTTTGAGGTGTTCCTTGCTGCAAAAGATGTCAGAAGTATAACGCTATCAAAGTAATTATTTCTTACCGTATTTTCTGTTAATGTTGATGTTACTATTATTTTTTGCAGATTGAAAAGTATCCAAGATGAAAAAATAGTAAAAGATACCAAAGAAACCGACGATTATGTTGATACTGACATGTTATTTAGACTGCTCGGTGATACAACTTGTAATCCTTTGACTGATCTAGAGTTGGAATCTAAAGTTCCTCAAAATTCGGAGGCTCCCACGATACTACTGTTTCCAGGAATTGAAGGAGGGCCCAGTGTATTTCAAGGCTTCACAAAATACCTTAATGCCCACACCGTTGGTCTAAATTTGAACTTAGATGTCAGTTGCAAAAGTATTGTCGAAATGGCGCAATCCCTGGTGCCTGTAAGTCATACAATTTTTCGGATAATTAAAAGTAATAGTGATTTTTTTAGACTGTGCAGCGGTATTTCCCTGCCACATTTACTTTGGTGGGCTATTCTTTTGGAACTGTTATAGCAATAGAAGTGGCTAATATTTTGGAATCTCTAGGATACAATGGCACATTAATATGTATTGATGGATCGCCGTTGCTCATGAAAGAGATGTCAATTGATTTTGGCATAGAAATCGAGAAGAACTATGAAACGACAATGTTATGTCATATGCTTTCCTTTTACTTCTCATTAGAAGTAATTGAGAAACATAAGGTAAAAAACTGAAAGTAATATCAATCATTCCTATCAAAACTAATACATATATTTTAAACTGTTTGCAGGAGACCATTCTGAAATGTGCAAATTGGGATGAAAGGCTGAACTTCACCTCAGAATTAATCAAACAGAACACCCTTCATGATGTGGACTATCAAAGAATAATTGCCAATGGAATTTATAAGAGATCAAAAGCCTTGATGACCTACACTCCAACTTACACCAAACTAAAAGCAGACATAGCTCTAGTCAAGCCAAGTCAAGTTAGTTCTGGAAGTCTTCCTGAAGATTATGGATTATCAACATATTTTGAAAAACCTGTCAAAATCCATACATTTGAGGGAAACCACATCACCATCTTGGAGAATGAAGCAACGGCAGAAGTGATAAATTCGTTTCTTAAGAAAGATGCTGGCGACGCATGGAATTAGATGTTTGTTAAATATATGAATAAAATTCTTAAATAATCTTTAAATTCAACAATGTATTTTTGAGGAACACATTTTTTAATAATAAACAAGTCCATGAAATTTTATTTGAAGATAATCGGTAGGAGCAAATTGTGAAAAGATTACAAATATATGTAGGTATGTAAAGAAAACAAGCAACTTTTATTAAGCAACTCATGATCTAAAACATTATGATTTAACTTGGAAAAAACTTTTCACATGAATGTGTTAAAATAATGGTGGTTTCTGATTCTCGGCGAGTAGGGTTGAAATATTTTTAAAGCAAATTTATGAAATTTATGCAGATTATGCTTTAAAAAATCCATTCATTAGAGATGCCTATAATTGTTCGATAGTAATTTAAAAAGCATTCCTACTTGAACAAATAGAAAAATCTGATGCTGCTATATAATATATGAAAATTATTCTTTATTTAATTTTATTTCTATATTTTATCATATGCACTATTTAAACAAATTTAAAGCCGTCTCTAGTGCGGCAGCCAGCTGTACCTTTAATATCGAAGCTGAGCTGACGCGCACCCTGCAGTGAGAAAGCGCTGATGGGGGTTTTGACGGTTTAAATTTTGTGTTCGAAATGCTGAAATTTATTCATATCTCGTTTAAAAGTAAAACAAAAATTAAACGAATAGACGAATTACTTACCAATAGACGATATGCTCTACAAAAATTATTCAAAGTTGTTTCAATGTGCTAATAAACATACTTCCAAACGACGGTCAAAATTCTGTCACCAAAAACACCACACCACACCACACATTTACTGAAAACCGTGGCTGAAACCGAGATCTCTGTACAACGTGAGGATTTGCATCACATCACATCAATCACACCAATAAATGTTTTATATGCCGGCTAAGTAATACTGCAACACACATCGCACGTGTACAAGACGCATAGGGTCGGTTTGTCGGCTTACATTTTTTATGGTTAATTTTCTTAATTTATTTTCTCGAAAACAGAAGCATTTAGACCATGCTCATTTTCGTGCTCTCTATCCTCTATCATCCTTTTAAAGGAATGTACTTTTTCAGAAACACCTATATATGTGCACTCGACGCAAGATAAAGGTTTCCAATCTGAATCGTATTTTGTTTGAAATGCGACGGCTTAACCGCTTGTCTATATGGGGCGTTCCCATTAAACTCGTGTGCCAATATTTTACCGTCACATCTGACATTTTACGAGTTTTATACAAAAATGCTTTCCTGGTAGATTGGCATTTTTAAAATGGGGCTAATCGGCAAACTCTTATAGCAGACCCCGTAAGCATTATTTATTACCTATCTTGTTTCTATTAAGAGTTGCATATACAGGGTCGGAAAGTCCCCATGGTCCATCGGCCGTTACGTGAGAGCGATAAAGTAAGTCATAGAAATCCGTGCGATAGAGAAAGATGGCTATAATGAAGGCGTCTAATAGTCACCGCCCATTTCGCCTTCCACAAATAAGACATTACAATAGAAAAATCGATTCATCGTAGTTAATAAATCTTGCGAAACGTCTACTACCTACTTACGAATAGTCAGATTGAATGGATTTAAGAAAATTAAAAATTTTAATTTTTTTTTTAATTTTGAAAACCCTGCAGCTCGGAAACGGCGGCCTTAAGAGCCTACGTGTGTGTAACAAAATTTACTTAATTTTAACCACAGAATGGGCTTCTGGTTTTTTCTGTACGCCATTAATGAACACTGGATAGGTGCCCGCAATGAAATCAGTTGAAGTTTCTTATAAAAGTTGTAAAGCATACAATTCTACATAAAAATAGCCTCTTGACTTTTTCTTGTACTATTAAAATTAACAGAGTTAGGGAGGCTGGAAGTTACGGGAAGATTTCAGAAATTTAAAAAAAAATCATAAGCAGAAAAATGAATGAATTTTGTAAATTTGTTTTTTCAATCTACTCTAAAAAATGTAACTTTTCTTTCAAGAGAAATAGATATAATTTTTAATTTTTAATAAGAAAGTTATAACAATTTCAAATTTTTAATCGTTAATTTTAATTATGTAACAAAACAAAAACAATTTTTTTTCTATACTATTCGATTGATTATTTAAAATAATGAAAAGTTGCCTTCGAATTTTTTTTACGTTTGTTTTTTAGACAGATACAAATTTATTTACCTTTTTATATTTTGAATTTTATTTAGCTCCTACGACACTGCCAGGATAAAAATAAAAAATCACGTTCGCTTTGTCGCACTCATGGTACCGAAGTTGTGGACAACTCGTATGCTTATGACAAAGATAGATAATTTCGTTCGTTATTGTCAATGCGCATGCGTCAGTAAACGTGTGTTTCTTTAAAATATTGTATGCTCAATATCCATTGTTTCCTCCCGAAACTGTATGTTATAATAAAACTGTAGTTTTCAATATTTTTTTATTTTGTTGCCTTCATGACCTATCTACCTACTTTCTGCAGAAGATTACACAAATTCTTATTTCAAAATATTAATTTTCTCAGGGACAAGAAAAATAATGTGGCAAGACAAAATAATTTCAAAACCTGTATACTCTTCTCTTTTTATAATGCATATACTTCAGAGGGGCTTTCGTTTTGACAAAAATAGTACCTATTAGCAACTAATATCAGCTCAGAATAACTCTAAGTTGCTATTAGCTACTAATAGTTACTATTTTTGCCAAATCGAAAGGCCCTCAGGCCTGCAATTTTTTGTTATGTCGTTACACACGTGCATACATAAAAAAAATATGACACGCCCCTAATAATTATTGATGCCTCCCAAAATTCCTATTAATAGTCCACCGGCTTACCCCTTAAAAAGTAGTATGCCTTTTAGGTTGGAAACCTTTATCTTGCGTCGAGTGTACTTCAGGTTAAAAGTAAATGCACCAAATACCTAAAAACCACTTGGAAATGCCGTGTTCTTTGATCCGATGTGCCTAATATTTGAGATTTATTGGGAGAATCGACAACGTGGGCTCGCCGCAAAGACGTCGAAGCAGGACTTCGAGCCCCACGTCGAGCGCCATGTCGTATAATATGATCGGAAGATTGTGTTTGGTCGACATGGGTTCTTGGTGGAGACATCGGGAGTTCTAATCGAGCTCCACGTCGGGCGCCATATCGTGACCTATGATGTGGGATGTCAGTTCCTTTGACCTGGGTCCGCGATAGAGACGCACGGAGTTCAAGTGAATCGTCACTAGGGACGCCAGGTCGCAGTATATTCTCAGAAGACTGTAGTCTGTGGTGGATATGGCCTAGGACATGAGCTCGTGGAGGAGATCTCGACGAAGAATGTCGAGCCCCACGTTGAGCGCCGTGTCGGGTTAAACTTTCTAAATATGGACCACTTAGGCGGTGATCGTATAATTACGATCTTATTTATTTGTTGTACCTTCGAGGGCACCAATCCTCGTAGCACTGGATGTCGCGTCGCAGGGATACATCTTACCTCGTACGACAATGTCGGAGCAAGCTCTTTTGCTCCGAAAGTCTTGTAGTAGTCTTGTAGAACACTGACTCTACTTTAAATGTGGATCTCTCGAGGGAGCCCTGAGAAGCAAGGACAACTTCTGCTAAATTTGGCCTTTCTTCCTACCGGGAAATCTGGATGGAAACATGTATCTGAATCAACTAGAAACTAATACCTATCCGATGATTGTGGAAGTATTGGAAGATGACAACGCTTTGCCAGAAGAGAATGTGTGGTTTCACCACATTATGCCGTATAGCTGTGCATTATTTTCTTAATCAGAACTTTTCAAATCACTGGATAGGACGTAAAGGTTCAATTGAATGGCCTCGATCCCAGATCGCCAGATCTAATACACTTAATTTTTTTGCTATGGGGACATTTAAAGTCAAAAATTTATGCAACACAACCGAACTCACTTGAGAAGCTGTTGAAGAATGTCGTCATATAACGCCCGAAATGCTTCAAAATGTTCGTTCGGAAGTGAACTAAAGATTTTGTTATTGTATGGAAGCGGAGGGAAACCAATTTGAACACTTAATAAAATCACCTTCTTTCATTCACTGATATTTTGTCTTGTTCTTTAAGTGATGATTTTATTGTCATATCCAAAAATTTAAAAAGTCGTATTAGAGCAGAATTGAAAAAGCTTTAAAATGAGGTGTCACTCATAGAGGTGCCATTTAAAGTTTAAAGGTATTTTACGCCCCTGCCTACGGGGTAGCTTCCAAGACACCAAAACTTACGCCATCACGTGTCCCCTTGAAAATCGACATGTCTCAGGTTTTTTATTTTTCTTTGAATTCCGATATTTTCCCAAGTTTTTATTGGCACACTATATACATACATATACCATAGAGATGACAAACAGTATTTTCATAAAATATTCATTTATATACCTATTGCAAATAACTCTTCGTCAGTCATTGAAAACCAATCATTTGTACGTTTGCAGGATATCTCAAAAAATGTATCCAACTAAAATTAGAACCAATTAAAAATGTAGGCCCTGTTATGGCAATAGATAGCGTCTTAGTGTATAAACGCGCATATAATAATTCTCTGTTCATGGATTTTCCAAGAACGCCGCGACGACTGCGATGTAGTTGGATCTAGGATGAAGGAGAATAAAGAATTAGTCATGTGATATTTGTTTTTACGTTTTTGTTTAAGTGTTTCTAAATATACCACTAGGCAATCAACATGGAAAATTTAGTTCAAACTCGAATTTATATTAGTTGTACCATGGACGTAAAATCGCGCATTAGAAATTGGTGGAAAACAGTAAAACTTAAATCCGGGCTTCAACATGTGGGACTTTTGGTTACCCTTATGGGGTACACACTGGCAGGTGGTTTGGTATGTAGAATTTTTTAGAAGTACATTAAAATAATCAACAGGCTGATAATATACAAACTTTAAATACAGAAATTACATGAATAGGTTCATTACCAAAAAATAAGTTGAGTTTGCTCTGTAAACTTTTTTCCTGCGGTACACGGTATTCGAGATACAGGTTGTTAAAGTTTACAATAAAATAAATTTTTTGTGCCATATCTTCATAATGCACTGACGAAATTGAATTAAATTTACTACAGCGTTTTCACTTAATTAGACCTTTTACTGAATTTAATATTAACCTTGTGGCTTTAACCAGTGGCGTGCTACTGGAGGGGCCGCCACATTTTCCCAAGAAAGAATACGCCACTGGCGATTTTTTTGTAGAAAGAATGTTAAAATTCAGGTACTGTTACATTAAATTAATTAAAAGTGTTACTTGGGGTTTTTTAATAGTAGAGCAGCCGTTTAGGAGATAATTTACTTCACTTCAAATTCAGTCCACAATATTTGTTTAAAATCCATCTGTAAAAATTGATTCTTTTGTCTGCATTATCAGTTAGTAAGCTTTACAATGATCTTGTTTTAGTATTATAACTAGCTTTGTTTATTTATTTCTGAAGCTGCAGTCCTTCTTGGGCTTATGAACACGAGACGATTTGTGGCAAAGAATAGTGAAAAATTGTAATCTCTTCAGGGAAAATCATGTCATGATAGGCTCCTCTATAAATAGATTAGAAGATGTCAAAAGTGTATCGATGTGAAAGGACTTCGTTTTGAATAATTGTTGTAGGACTCGTTACTCAATTACTTATTCAACCTATTTGCTAATGTTATTTTATTTAGTTTGATACTTTTTCTAGAAATAATGTTATTTCTACAAAAAACCGCCGGTGAAAAAAGTTGGCGGACGTTTTGTAGCACGTCACTGGTTAAAACCAGGAGTTTTTTTAATCAAATAAACAAATAAATTTATTAGGAAATTCACTAAAACATAAAAACAAGCCCAAATATCTCTTAAACGGCTGCTATTATTATTAAAAAACACCAAGAAACAGTTTTCATTCGGTTAACGTGAAAGTACCTGAATGTAACATTATTTCTCTAAAAAACTGCCAGTGGTGAATTTTTTTCTTGAGAAAATAGAGCGGCACCCTCAGTAGTACGCCACTAGTTAAAACCAGGGGGTTAATATTGCATTCAATAAACGGTCTAATTAAGTGAATACGCTGCAGTAAATTTCATTCAATGCCGTCAGCGCACTCTTTTTTAAAAACGTTTATGGCATTTTGAATATACATAACTCTTCTGTGTTAGATATGGAAGCATACGCTGTTGTTTTCAGAGTGCCGGACGTTTACAGTGACATATGGTGGAACGCCATCATGCATAAACCACATGTTAGCTCTGAGTAATAACGGCGCATCTTCCAATAACTCGGGTAAAGAGTTTTGCCAAAATTCTAAATAAAATTCTCCATTTAGTCTATTAGGTAGAATAACAGGCCCAATAATAATATCAATGATCCCCAACCAAACATTGATTCGAAATTCATGCTCATTGTGAATATTTATTATTCTGCTTCTGATAAAACAGGCCCTATCAGTAAAAAGGATTTTTTTTCGTGGAAGTTCAGACATGGATTCTTTGTTGGTGAATGAACCTGCATAAAACCATACGGATATTTAAATTCTGCTGTAGATGATTTTGTACAGACTGGATGTGATACGGTGCAATAATTGCTTCCTCAAAGTGTGATTCACACCACTTTTTGAGACTCTCAATCGCCTAGTACTGCTCTTTTGATTTTTGAACAATTGCATCCAGAATCTGTTCCTCGTGTTCAGCTCTAGCGGCTCCAGCGTAAACATCCACGATCAACAGTTCGGCTGGCAAAAGAACCATGTTCGCGAAGACGTCTCTCAATGTTTGAAAATGTTTGGTAGTAAGGCACCTGGCACCTGGCACCTGGCACCTGCCTATTTGGATAACGCTCACTATACACTCTCACACTTTGTCGGCAGTTCACTTGACAGAAACCTAACACCATTATCATGTCAATTTGCTCTGAATTTGTATATGCCATGATTAATGAATGACGACAATTCCCTTCGACAACTTCAACAAAATTTAACTTGACAGCAATGATATTTTTGTACATGGCCTATAAAATCAAGCCAACTAGCACTTTGTTAAGTATTGTAGTAAATGGTTGACAAGATAACATTTAAAAAATATTTTTTTGTACGCAAAATTTTTTTAATTAAAATTCTACAAGACGTCCAGAAACTTCCAAATGGTATCACCTATCAAATAAAAAATAGTTGTCTTTATTGCCCGAAAGAGGAAAAGTTATGAACGAATATTGTCACTGTATATCAATTTTGTAGGAGTTGCAAGTTTTAAAAAGCACTCTGTATAACACCAAAATGTGTAGATTGAAAGCTAAAGTCCACTGCTTAAAAATAATCAAAATTGATTAATACGTATTCGAATTATTTACAAAATTTAAAAAGTTTTCACGAACTTTGAGGCCATCTGGCGGTCAAACGAAGCAATTTCGGATATAGGTAAATTAGCCTAAATCTGCCGATTTTGGGTCCACGAATCTGTGGTCTTCGTTGTACACGTTACTCTGGGACGGCAGTCAGCAAAGACCAAAAAAAAAAAAACGAAATTTAGTAATTTTTATCAGTGACCCGAGTGCCAACAAAAAGAACCCTAACGTTTGTTGCTAAACTTGGAAACTTTTTTCCTTTTTTTTCGTAAATTATTTGCATTTGTTTCGTTTCCAAGTACCTACAGTTTCTTTTATGAAAAATTGCATTAAATAATTTTTTGAAATGAATGTCATTTTCTCGCAATATCTCGTTCGTTATTTGAGATAGACCCATCAAACCTTGCATCACTGTAGCTTTATCCGAATATGAAAAAATATACAGGGTGCTCCATAAGAAAACACAAATTTATTGGCAATCCAGCTTTCTGGGTCACCCTGTATACAACTGAATCCTCTTAAAAGATGCCCCTCCCGAGAACAAAATCGATCTGTCTCGGCGTTTTTTTTTAAATCACTCAGTATAAAAGTTGAATTTTGTTCCAAACTTTATCATCACACTGTATATAGTGCGCATTCTCTCACGTTTGTGCGACTCACCGGCTAGATGAAATTGATCAAACACTTCACGAGCATGTATTACGATTTGTGCATATGAGCTAACATCTTTATTTTGATATATAATTAGTTTCTTAGATAGATTTATTGAAAACTGAATTTTTAACTAATGTTCAAACATTGTGAAGAAATTAACTAACCATGAAAAAATGATATTGGATCGTTACCTTTGATCTTTATAAACAAGTACCTATCATAAGATCGTTTTTTCAAATACCGTCCTAAAATTGAATTTTTTTAACTTTTTTTTATTCCGCCACTGGACAAGCTAATGTGACCTCAAACAATGGAATGCGTTAGTCATAGCGCATACATATTTGGGAACTGCGGCATGCATTGTTGACAAATCCTTATAATTTAAAGGAAAGACGGCTGTAATAAACTTTCTTTTTTATGAAATCTTTTCTTTTAAGAGGATAATCAAAATGAAATTGACTTTTTATAACGATAACGTTTTATGTGAAAATATGTTAACATTTTCAAATATTCAAATTTGTTGCAAAAAATTTATTCAATGTTAAAAAATGTAAATTTTAAATTTTGCTCGGGTATTACATTTCTGTAATAAAATAATAAGAAATATATTAACAAGTTATTTTTTTTCTAGGTTTTTAGGCGATTTGAGTACCCTGCTGAAGTGTCAAGAATAAAATATTTTAATAGAACAATATTGCGGGAAAGGCAACAACTAATAGAATTTATAGGAAATACTACAGGGTCGCCAAATTCGAATTATTTAATTTCTAATGAACTCATTAAATATGAGCGTATTCTTCAAGATTCTTTTATGGCTGGTATACCTCGGTTTCCACAGGGCGACATGGTAAAGTGGACCACCCTTAAAGCAGTATTTTTCTCTTCTACTGTGTTAACTACTATAGGTGAGTATTGGGTCTTTTCCATAAGAAGATATTTTTAATGGTGATTAGTGGTTCCAACTAATTACGATTGATGTACAGGTTTGTTCACCATATTCGAGATATGAAAGAACCTATAACAAAAAAATTAAAGCGGATTTCTTTTATATTGATAATAATAATAATATGTTAAAATATAACCATATGTTTTTATGAAACACTCCCATTCCAAGTAGTCAAAAATATGATTAAAGTAGGTACAATGTATTTCGAATTGTTATGGTACTAGTACCTACCTAATTACAATGTAATTCTGTACGCTTTTAAAAAATTTGAGACTATTCTATAATAGTTTCTAAAAATTATGTAGTGTTGCGAAATTTATTAAAAATATTAAAAAAGGTATTGATTTTTAGGTTGTTTTTAATTTTTTTTTCTTACTTATATTATAGCCAAACAAATTCTGTATTAGCTTAGCTTAAAATTCAATATGGCCCCTATAAGAAAAATTAAAGTTGATGACAGTTTTTCGAAACGTCGCAATGAAATTCCTCGAAAAAACTTGCTGTGAAAAGTGTCCACAGATTTTAAAAATTCTTCTAAATAAAAAAGTTACAGACGATTTTCGAAACGCCACATTTACTATTTTTCAAAATAACTCAAAAACCTAAAGAGCTCTGACCGCTCTGCAAGCGCTATTAAGTTAGCAACAGAACTGTCTAAAACTTTCTCCATTTAACCATTTTTCTACCTCTTATAGTTTCCATGATACCAATACATGCATCACTAAAAGGGTCCACACTGTATAGGTCGCGGTAGAAGTTTTAAAACTATTTAAAATACATATAATCTTAATCTGTTACGTATACAGGGTGACCAAAAATTTTATAGAATCTTGTTTCAAAATCTAAAAAGATCATGAAATGAAATATTTTAAATAAATTGTAATATAATTTAAAAACAATACCAACAAATACATTTTAAATTGAAAATAATAGTGTTTTCTCTTCTAGTTGTAATTTGTTTACGTTCTTCTGTAGGTTACGGAAATATTGTTCCAGTTACAACTGAAGGACGTGCTTTCTGTGTAGTTTTTGCCCTTGTTGGAATACCTTTAACTCTAACAGTAATTGCAGACTGGGGACGTTTATTTGCTTCTGCAGTTTCCACTTTATTTCGACATTTTCCTCCTCTACCTCCTAGTCTTAAGTAAGTATATTTATAAACTCAAGATCCACTGAAAAAAACAAACAGAAAAATTTGTATACATATACAAAAATACTATGTTTTATGGATTGGTGCAAAATAACATTAAGTTGTATTCAGTCAGAAGGTATATTTCTCAAACTTAACAATTAAAATGAAGCCGTCAGCGCTTTGGTCACAATATGCAATGTTGCGGTAAACATTAAATATAAAGAAGCAAATATTCAAAGTTACGTGCTTTTCTCAAGAGACAAAAGGAGGAATATGTACCGAAAAAATCGCGAGTTTTTACAAAGGAGCAAGTTGATTGCTTTTTGAATATTGCATCTGATAATTTATATTTAGTGATGAAGGTATACACGTTTTAAAAATAAAAGAACATTGTAAAATAACTTCTTTATAGGTCATCCTAATATTGGGGTTGCAGGCGCATGCCGCTCTGACGAATTAGTCAATTTAACAATTGATAATGTTGAAGATGTGAAATACACCTTAATACAGTTATAAAAATTCCCAATACCAACCAAAATCAAGTTTTTCTCGAAAATATGTTGCTTTACGTCCAGCCGGATTGGTAGAACGTCGATTATTTCTCAGATACGTTAGTCGAAAGTGTCATTGAATTGAAGTCGGCACGCCTGAAAATAATTATAATAGTCATTATTTATTTCATAGTATCTGAAGTCACAATATGCCAGTGTTAGTTCCAGTTACTACATTGCAGACAATTAAACTTGATTATTATAAAACAATAATATTGGGTAGACCAGTAACGTGTACCTAGTACTTATAATGGGCAAAATGAACATTTGTCTGCTGACCTGAACTAGCATTCTATAAAGTCAGTAATAGTGAGTTGAAAATTTTTATGGTGAGAAATATACGTTTTTCAATTAGATGAAATATTTTGACTTTTGTAAATAGTGTCCCAAATACAATATGATAATGCTTGTTAACATTATGGTTACAATTCAATTTTTCTAGATCACTATGACAATCAACTACTAATGCTGTTTTACTTTTTCAGGAATGCGATGGTGGCTCGACGGACATCTTCTTATGCACTTTGGTCCGTGTGCTTCCTGTTCGTATATTTAGCAGCTGGAGCCGGACTATTTGTCATATGGGAGGAAGATTGGACATTTTTCGAAGGATTTTATTTTTGTTTCATTACGATGACTACAATTGGATTTGGAGATATTGTTCCAAGTAAGTTATTTCATAATAAAATCAATTTAATATTAAACTGAACATTATCCATAATTTACTCAGAGTAAAGTACATATATTAACAACGGATTAGATAATAATAAATGCGCATAAAGCAGCGTTAAGAGATCGCACGGATATTTTGAAGAGTCGGTTGCAAATATGCAATAGTACCTATCAGTGGCGGCTCGTGAAGGACGACTCTGGGACTCCGCCCCCCAGATATTTTCAAACTATAAACTTAAAATAATGTATTTATTTAAATCAATAAGAAATCTAAATAGCATGCATTCAATATCTCTTGGATGTTAGGTTGGTTGCATAAAGTGCATGTACTCCGTGAACGTAGCTCAGATTAATGCCATCTGCCATCTATGATCGTACCAAAGAGTTATGTTTAACCGCGCGCGCAATCCCCACTCCATCGCGGACCGTGAAATCTGAGTCCATCGTGCAAGCATATTTTTACATATGATTGGACAAATTGGCACGTGGAGGGGATAGGCGACGATAGGCTCGCGCGCTTTGTTTTGGGACTCCATGAGGCAGTAACCCGTATCACTGAAGTGTGGTTATATGTGTTTTGTTTTTGCTTTGGCGCTTTTTAAGACATTATATTTTATAAGTTTAAGTTTAAAATGAGGGTTTGTGAAATAAAAAAACTTGTTATTAGTAATTTAAGTTTAGAGGAAAAAGTCGAATTGAAAAATAACGGACGTCCAACGCCAGTGTTGAATTTAGTTGAGGTGCAGAAAGAGTGCAAAAAGTGGGCCGGCTTTCGCAAATTTGATAAAAACATTTATGATAAGACCCTGTGGTTGTGTGGTTGTGACCAAACAAATAGATTTTTTTGTTTTGTATGTTTATTGTTTGGAGGAGGCGAAGAAAACTGGACGAAAACTGGAGTTTCTGACTTGAAACATTTAGAAATTAAAATTAAGAAACATGAAAATTCTCCTAAACACAAAAATAAGTTGGTGAGTTTTTTACTTTTAGGAAGAGTAAATATTGCTTCTTGTTTAAATAGTGCTTATGCAGAACAAATAAATAGTAAATAGTCATAACGAAACAGTTAAGAAAAATCGATTGCTTCTTTCAAAAATTTTAAATATCTTAAAACTATGTGGTACATGTAACCTTTCTCTTCGTGGACATAATAAAAAAAGTGACTCGGTAAACAAAGGGGTATTTTTAGAACTGATAGACTATAGTGCAAAAATTGATCCCGTTTTAGATAAACATCTTAGTGATGCCCATGTTTTTAAAGGAACTTCAAAAACTATACAGAATGAACTATTACAGTAATCTACATAATTATATCCTAACTGGGTTGGTTGATCGATTATCCACTTCAGCCCCCACACGTTGGAATTTTATTTCTCGCATTGTATCTAAGTAGCTACTGTACACACTGACAGTATTCATTTTGGGGTACTTGCAAAACACAATGACCTTCAAATTCCTTAAAATTTTTCGCAGCTCTTATGATGTACGTCCTCTTTTCAAAATGCGCCCCTCCTATATTCCAACCCACGGGCCGCCACTGGTACCTATACATATACATAATTATGATATATGTATGTACATGCAATTTAGCTAAATGTTACCTGGTCTAATCTAACTTAATCTAATATTTTTGTTAATTATTTGATAAAAAAAACTGAAAACATATAATGAACATGTAATATTATTGTTACTGACAGTCTATTATATTTACTATATAGGGTCCGTTATGTCAAAATTAGGTAAATACATGGATTTGTGTTGAGTATAATGCAATTTTAAAATCTGACTTACGTCAACATTGCAAAGAGCCACTTTTTGAGAACTGCTGATTTTCATAGAAAATGTTCGATGTACCCACTATTTGCATGCACACCAGCTTCAACGCGACGTATTCAATTCACTCGAAAGCGGCGTTGCAACATTGCCACGCACTCGAATCGCATTACAGGCTCCGGCAATACGATGTCACAGTTGGTCGATGCCACGCACTTCCGTGGAATACACAACACTTTTCACATATTCCCACAAAAAGAAGTCTAAAGAGTGGAGGTTCGGGGACCGGGGGGACATCTAAGGTTATCGCAGCCTATCCAGCCATCGGGAAAAGTAATGTTTAGAAAGTCGCGCACTCCTCGAAAAAAGTGAGCGGGAGCTCCGTCTTACAGTAACTACATATTTTGCCGAACATTTAATGGCACGTCTTTCAAAAACTCCGGCAAGCGATTTTGCAAAAAATCTAGATATGACGTACCGTCTATGCGTCTAGGCAAGTCAAAAGTTCCTATTAAAGTGTCATTAACGATACCTGCCTACATGTTCACTGAAAACAGTTTCTAAAAGGCACCGGGACGTATTTCGTGTGGATTTTCGATAGTCCTGTGGTGAATGTTGTGGACATTATGTACACCATTTCGACTGAAACATACTTCATCTGTATTTGCGTTGTAAATTGAGGATTTCTTGCATGTTCCTGAAGAAGCACTCATTCGCAAAAACCTCAACGTAGTGGAAAATCTTAAGGAGTAAGCCCTTGAACACGTTGAATATGAAATGGGTACAACGGAGCTTCTTGTAATATCCGCCACACAACGGGATGTGAAATATTTACTTGCTGTGCGATATATCTGGTGCTACGATGCGGATTTTCTTCGATGAGATCTAAAATCATCTCCTCGACATTTAAGATTCTTAGTGGGCCATCGTCGCGACCTCGACACGGTTGTACTTCACCGGTGTCCAAAACTCTTTGCGCTACAGCAACAAATGTTCGCGGTGCGAGGGCACGTCGTTCAGGATATCTTGTAGTACGGGACACTTGAGAAGTTCTGTGGGCATTTTTGTTTGCTTCGCCATAAATTATGAGCATATCATAATATTCGCGATTGCTAAATAAATGCGCCATTTTCAAAAAAAAAAAAAACTTGGAAATACTGCTATTAATGCTCTATTTATTAGCTTATTAATAGTCCTTCCGAATACGTTGTTAAAATTAATGACATTATGACTGAAACACCCTGTATATTTATGATAGCAATACGCATTTTAATATTCACATCTGTCATATAAAATACAATGTTCTTATAATGTCGTTTATAACCTAAGAATGAACAATGGGTATTTCTTTCAGTATACGATAAGCTTTACACAAAATATGATTTAAGTTGAAATCTTTACTGTCCTACTGATTTTTTTTTCAGAGCAGCCCAAATATATGCTACTGTGCACATTATACATTCTGGTTGGTTTGGCGTTAACTTCTACCATTATCGAATTAGTTCGTCGACAATACGCTAAATCCTGGAGACAATTACAAGCTTTGAGAGGTCCTTTGGCAGAAAATTTTAGAAAACTAGCTGATAATGCACCTGGTCTTGATGTACTTGCATTTCAGCAGGATTTAATGAAAGTTCTTACTGTGGTAGGTACTATTGCTTGGTTGATTTTAATTTCACTAATTTTTTTGCACGGACCTATACGTAGTATAGAATACGTAATATCTATTTGTTCATAATATTTAGGAACACCCTGTATGTCATGTTTAATAAAATGAGCAGTAATTGTGATATTAATACATGTTTCTTATTGCTGCAGAAAATATTAATTGTTGATTTTCTATATGTAGATATATTTATAATTTTCCACTAAATTTTGTATTTCTTGTGTATATGTATTTTTAGATTTCTCATGTTGTTATATTAATTTTAATATTATAATAATTGTTACTACAGTTTTGATCTGTAATTTGTCATATAATTGGATACTAATCTGTTGGACAATAAGTGTGCTGGAGCTATAAATTCTCTTTCATTTTCCTTGAAAGTTAGGAAGGTATTCAACACGATCTGACCAAAGGCTTACCTAATTTTAAACCAAACCAAATGTTATATTATTTTAATAACCTAGAAGTAAGTGATACACCTTAGCCGAAAATCAGTTTGATACTTTAAATTATTTCAAAGATATGTATAAATACCTACATGATTATTTTTTAAACTTAACACTTAATTTTAGTCTTATTTTGGCTGGATTTATAAATACGTAAATTTTTGTAAGTTCACACCGAAACATAGTACACCAGGAAAATTAGCGAAAATAAAAGAGAAACTCGAAAAAAGTCCTATCCGCTAGATTATTGTAAAATTGTCTTAAGGAACATAATACAAGACATCTCTCGTCTCGTGAGTCAAAAACTTTTATTAGCTAACTTTTCTATTTAAACAAATAAGTGAGGAAAACAGTTTTTTCACTTTGCAGGGAAAACCATCAATTTTAGCGAAAAGTGACTCTCAGACAGCTTATAGGGAGTAAAATTATCTACAAAATGAGACTGGTTAAATTAAAATCGGTTAATAAACAAAAAAGTTATTGCAAAAA
>NW_019417417.1:28788-42138 GCF_000390285.2 Anoplophora glabripennis | reverse complement strand
TTGATTGAAAATTAACGCCTGTACAGAGGCCTAAAGTTCATAACTTTTGGAGCCTCCGTTATAAACAAATAGAATTGTGCGAAAACTATTGCACCTACAGCGCCCTCTTTTGACACACTTTTAAAGTATGACAAAACCCTCAACTTGTCATAGGTTTTATAAAATTTTAACAATAAATGCGATAGTTATAAACAAATGAAAAAATGGGCACTTTTCTTGTTTTTTTTTGCAATAACTATTTTGTTTATTAACCGATTTTAATTTAACAAGTCTCATTTTGTAGATAATTTTACTCCCTATAAGCTGCCTGAGAGTCAGTTTTCGCTAAAATTGATGGTTTCCTGCAAAGTGAAAAAATTGTTTTCCTCACTTATTTGTTTAAATAGAAAAGTTGTCCAATAAAATTTTTTGACTCGCGAGATGAGAGATGTCTTGTATTATGTTCCTTTAGACAATTTTACAATAATCTAGCGGATAGGACTTTTTCGAGTAAAAATTTAATTTGCTTGGTCTATAGGTAGGCTGTAAGTATTCGAGACTTTTCTGGCCTTCTACAATTATGTTCTTACAAAATATTCTATAACCACTTTAATTCAAAGAGGTGCATATAAACTTTTGAAACATCTATACAGCGTTTTAATTTTAATAGAATCACTGGATGTGACGGAACTTACTTTAAGAAAATTTCGTTCAAAAAACATTTACCTAGTCTTTCCTAGTTACAGAGCATTAATTCATATTTGATAATACATTTGAGCCAATCACGTTCTATAAATATCAACTATTCATTTTCTGTTGTAGAGAGTAAAGATAAAAAAGATATTTGGATGTAGGTATTTACCTCAAAGATTTGGATGTATTTACCTGTTATGTACTCATATTCACCCTGGATATTTGGATGTATTTACCTCAAATTAATTATGTTGTTGCCGAACGGGGATTGAAATAATAAGATTTAATTCAGAGATTATGTTTTTATTCATACGCAAACCAAGTTCACAAGTTGAAAATCTACACTGAGTAAGATATGAAAAGTTATATACCATATACCTATAATAAAATAAATGCATTCCAAGCAAAAGATAAGATAGTTGACTTTGTAACCAAGTAGTGCAATAAAGAAAGTGATGATATAGAAAAATAAAGTATAAGCGTGAAAATAATATACATACAGGTTGTTCTAAAAAACACTAGCATAGATTCAGGGCCTGATAAAATTTCAAAAAATATTACAATTTGTTCCTAGGAACCATGGGCGTATCTTTTTCCGTTTTCAAGATACAGGGCGCTGAAAATAATTTTTTAGTATCTAGTTTCGGTCCTATCTTCCACAAAATTCGTCCGATTGAACTGAAATTTTGTTATGTGGGGTTTATGGGAATGATAAATGCTCTGGAGTTATTAATTTTTGGCTATACCATACAAGGCGTTTGGTGCAGTACTCCGCGGGAACATTTTAGGTCCTAACTTCTTTGAGGTTAATCTTTTTGCCCCTTTTGTCACTTGCTATTATGACAAAAAAGGTGCTCTTGTAAGAGGTGCTAAAATTTGCCCGTTTTCGAGAAAAACCAGGCATAGTGCGCCAAAGTCAAGCAGCTAGCATCCCAAATTGTTTTTTATTTCAACTATACTCGACGGCCAAAATTATAGATAGTGATTCATCGCTAGCTCTTGGACTAGTAAGGGGGATGAAGCGTGCCGGGAACGAAAATCAATTGGCGTGTCTGCGTAAAAGACAACAAGATATAGAAAATATTGAAAAAACATAATAAAACATAACATCTAATATTTTTTACGGTTTGCTATAACCGGAACTTTGATCAATTTTAATTATTACAGCATTTTAAAACGTCTCAGTTGTGTTTTTTTAATTTATAAATTTATTATAGCCATGGAATTAGACCCCTCGTCTACGCTTATGCTATGACGTTTCTCAGGTCGGGCACATCAAGTCCGTTTACACCCACTAAAAAAGCATTTCCCTATTCCCTACCAAGTGCAAAAGACAGAGATAAAATATAGATCGACGTTCAGTGTAACTCAGTCTATACACGATTATAGATTCTACGGATGTGCATGGCGAGCGGCACAAAGATAAATAATATTGAACCGTATAGAAATCATTTTATATTTTATACGCATTATGGTAATAGTGTTTTTATATTATGTATTAGTCACTCTTTATAATTTCGGCCGCCGAGTATAGGCTTGTGTCAAATAGGTCAAATGAACGTGTTATTTGCATTATCAGAACAAGTATTTATTTCGTGTATAAGAAATGTTTACTTGCTACGCTATGAATAACGGTAATAATTATTCAAACTCGGAATATACCGATATGTTACTGGCTTTGGGCGAATGTTTAGGGAACAGCTTTGCTGCTGTAAGGCGATACCTATTCGGAAAAATTTCCTGGTCGCAGATTACTAAACAGAAATACATTTTTGGCCGGTGAAAGGCGATGCCGGGAAGATAGGCTCGTTCAAGCCAAAAAAAGTAAATTCGGGATGATCAAGAACTACATGGACTGCTGAAAAAGAGGAAAATAATAATATATTAGATTTGGTATTTCAGGAGCCCTCAATGAGTATCAGAAAATTATCGCAAAGAGCAAATGTGTCCGTGTGGTACCTGGGAAATTTTAAAAGAGCAACAACAGGGTGTACCCATATCATTATACAAAAGTGATTACGAGCTCCGAACAGATTTTTGTCAATTGCTGGAAGAAAAACGAGATGATAATCTAAATTTTCTTCGATCTATCCTTTTTACGGACGAAGCGACTTTCGAACAGCAGTGTTTAATACTCATAATGAGCATCTGTGGGCTGAAGAAAATCCTAGAGCCAAAAAGGAGTCCTATTTTCAACATTCATTTAAAGTAAATGTTTGGGCTGCCACGATAGATAATCAGTTAATAAAATACTACATTCTGGATGGTAATTTAAATGGCACCAAGTATTTAGATTTTTTAAGAAATAGCCTGTCCGAAATTATTGAAGATGATATTCCACTATTAGCAGGAAAAAATTATTATTTCATGATGATGGGGCTCCACCACTTTTTACTCGAGTATGCAGAGAAGGGCTTCATGAAAATTTTCCTGAGCGATGGATTAGTCGAGGTGTAGATGTTTCACTTTACTGTCCTCCAAGGTCATCAGACCTTAATCCCCTTGATTATGTAGTTTAGAGCTATGCCAAACAAAAAGTATATGAAACAGAAATAAATTCAACAGAACATCTGAGACAAAAGGTTATTGATGATTTCAATCATCTAAAAGGCGATTCAGAACCTTTGTAAAACACATTGTTTTCATTACAAAAAAGAATATGTATTTGTATTCGTGAAAATGGAGGACATTTTGAATATTTATTTTGATTTTATTTTCCTTAAATTTTAATTTTCTGTCAGTAATAATTAGTTATTCTTGTTGTCGTATTCCACCCTTCGAGCGAGCTTCAGGATTTCAGAACACTCGGTGTACTTCTAGACGCCGTCTTGTACCTGCCTGAGACCGTTGAATTGGGAAGGAGGCGAAACACTCAAATTCGCCTACATTTCCAATCCAAACCGAAAACCCGCCACGGTTGCAAAACTAATCGCCGTCGGCCGGGCAAATCAAAAGACCAATTTCACCGATGTTTCCAATGTCACCCGCATCGCGACCGATCTCGCCTGGGTCTGCCATCTTGGCGCGCAGTATCCACTGCCGCGACTCTCGCAACCTGCAGACGAACCCCGGGACGCTTCAGGGCGATATTTGGAAACTATCGTCTAAATGTTTACCCTTTCGAATTGGTCAAGGACGCTATCGTCAATAACTCGAAAAGTTATTGAGCGATCGGTGTCAAAATTTAATGCAGCGCTCCTCAAGTCGCTGGCATTATCTTACTAAATTTTCGTCCGAATCGGATGAGCCAAAACGCCGTTATACGGGGAAACGCGGATTTTACGTTTTCCGCATTTTTAGCCGTTCCGCTCATTCGATCTCGGCCGAACCTCAAAACCACGCTAGATTATCCCTAGGTGGTCATCATACCCAAATTCGAGCCGAATCGTGCGACTATTAACGGCCAGCTAAGCCATAATAGGTTTTCACGTCTTCATAGCTGCCGCTGAAGTTGTCCGCGCGATCTCGGCCGAACCCTCCAACCACGGCACTACTTCATGCCGTGCATCACCAGTCCACTGTTGAACTACATCCATCCATTATTAAGAACTCCGTAAGCCCTTTTACGAAGACGGGGAAAATTTCACAGATGTTTCCAATTTTTTCGTCTTTGGGCCGAAAGGACCGTCTTGCGAGGGTCCCACCGCTCTGGCGGTTGGATGCGATGCTCGGTAGCCTAAGCCGAGACCGCGGATAGAGTTTTCTGAAAATGGGTGAAAACTCCAAAATCCCCGATGCCGACATCGACTATTCGGAGAGGCCAGAGGGGAACGAGATCCGACGTCGACAGCGACGACGGGCGCTTTTAACTGGAAATTTTGGCGGACGATTCACGAGCGTTCCGCCAAAAGTGTGGAGATCGGAGGAAAGCGAGCGAACGTCTACTTCCGACGTTTGCAGTTCTACAGTGGGAGTACATGGTACGAAGAAAGCGATACAGAGCGAAATGTAACAAATCTTATTCATGGTAAATAACTTGTTAATTGTGAACCTTTATTGTCTGTTAATTCTGTTCAATACAGGGTGGTCGCGATATAATGGGCCAAAATTCATGACTAGATTCCTGACGTGAAAATATTGCGATTTAGACAAACTCACCTTAGTCCAAAAGTTGATACTTACAGAGATACAGGGTGTTTAATGCAAAATATTATTTTAGTTTTTTCTTATTTATTTCATAATAAATGCTCATATCGAGATGAAATTTTGGTGTTAGGGGTTTTCTGGGGCGAGAGATTGAAATATATCCATGGTTTGCTTGTAGCTCATAGAGAGCGCCACCTGCGCTAGGTCGAATGCGTTGAAAACGACAGAACTTTTTTATCTTTCAAAAATCTAATTCTCAGGTAGCAAATTCTGATTTTACAACTTCTTTTACACAAAAAAGCTATACTTTTTGATAGTCGCTATCTTGCACCGTTCTCGTAAAATTTGCCATTGAAAATTCCAATGTATTTGCATTCAATTACAAATCGGCAAAAATTTTCAAGTAGGCTTATGTTAAAATCCAATTTTGACATTTTCCACTTATCTTAGTGCTGTCAGTAATATTACAGTATTATTCGTGCCTTATTAAAAGTATTCTTTACTTTATGATCTAAATCGTAGTGCGAGATAACATGCCACGCCATAATTTATTTTCAAATGGAGAAATGCGCGATATGGTTTGCGTTTATGCGCAATCAGATTATGTTGGACGTCGAGCGCTTCGTCGGTATTCAGAGTTGTATCCGAATAGAAGGCAACCAAATCGGAAACTATTTCAAGAACTTTTTAATAGACTTGGAGAAACTGGTAGTTTTCGTCCTAAAAGAGACAACGCAGGGCGTACTGTTACAGTTCACCAAGAAGAAGAAATTTTAGTAAGAGTGGCAGGAAATCCAGAAGTTAGCAGCAGGCAGGTAGCTAGAGAAACCGGTGTTAGTAAAACAACAGTTCTCAAAATCTTTCACAAGGAAAATTTATATCCCTACCATTTTACACCCGTGCAAAATCTTTTAGCAGCAGACTTACCAGCTAGATTACAATTTGCTCATTTTATGCGCAATCAGCAAAACCTTGACCAGGAATTTTTGGATAATGTACTATTCACTGATGAAGCGACCTTTACTCGTCGAGGAATTTTCAATTTTAGAAACAAGCACATATGGGATAATGAAAATCCTCACGTAGTCAGTGAGCGTCACTTCCAACATGAATTTAAGATAAATGTTTGGTGCGGAATCATAGGAAATCACCTTTTGGGTCCACATGAGCTTCCTCCAAATCTAAATGGTGACTTGTATTTAGATTTCCTGCAGCACCATTTAGTTGACTACCTCGACGATTTACCACTGAATACACGGCAAAATCTATTTTTCATGCAAGATGGAGCTCCCCCTCATTATTCTGTCAGAGTACGGAACTATCTTGACCACATTTTTCCGGATCGTTGGATCGGTCGTGGGAGTCGAATATTATGGCCTCCTCGTAGTCCTGACTTTAATCCTATGGATTTTTGTTTCTGGGGCTACATGAAATCAGTTGTCTATAGAGAAACTATAAACACCCGCGAAGAGCTATGGCAGAAAATTGTAAATGCCGCCGAATCATTTCGTAACAAGAATCTCTATTTTAAAATACGGCAGTCTTTGAACAAACGCGTTAATAAATGTATTGAAGTTGGAGGCGGACATGTTGAACATTTATTGTAATATTCGATATTCAATTGTTCATCACAATTTATAATTTGAAATAAACTCTTGTTCTTTTTGACATTCGTACCTTATTTTGATTACTCGAATTACCAAAGCTAAATATCTTGAGAACGGTGCAAGATAGCGACTATCAAAAAGTATAGCTTTTTTGTGTAAAAGAAGTTGTAAAATCAGAATTTGCTACCTGAGAATTAGATTTTTGAAAGATAAAAAAGTTCTGTCGTTTTCAACGCATTCGACCTAGCGCAGGTGGCGCTCTCTATGAGCTACAAGCAAACCATGGATATATTTCAATCTCTCGCCCCAGAAAACCCCTAATACCAAAATTTCATCTCGATATGAGCATTTATTATGAAATAAATAAGAAAAAACTAAAATAATATTTAGCATTAAACACCCTGTATCTCTGTAGGTATCAACTTTTGGACTAAGGTGAGTTTGTCTAAATCGCAATATTTTCACGTCAGGAATCTAGTCATGAATTTTGGCCCATTACATCGCGACCACCCTGTATATACTTTTAACATATCTTCCACGGTTTGATTGAAAAACCCCTGTCATCAAACTCAAGACCTTTTGGAGCTCAAGCTCACAGGCTCGCTTAACGAGGCTCCCGTTGAGGCTGCCATTCCTCGACGCGGATATTTTAGTGCCTAGCAACCACTACTCGCTTCACAAGACATACCACCCGAGGTAGCCTAGCCTGAGGTGAATACCCTGTTCGATAGCCCCCTGCATCGAAACAGCGGTAAATTCCAGGATCCTTTTTGAGACCTGCGATACCGTCCGAGACTGACCACCTCCGACGAAGATCCTGTGCGATAGCCTCCTACATCGACACAGCGATACCCCAGGCTCCTCCAGAGACCTGCGTACCGCCCGAGGTAGCCCAACCTGAGGCGAAGATCCTGTTCGATAGCCCCCTGCATCGAACAGCGATACATTTCAGGCTCCTCCAGAGACCTGCATACCGTCCGAGGCTGAGAACCTCCGACGAAGACTTTGATTCCGATCGTGCCGGCTCCATCGAGAGACCCGCACCTCGGTACAGAGTATACACATAGGCTCCTACGAGTCCTATTTATTCAGACCAATCGAGATCTGCAAATCCGATGCAACTTTCCTCGTCAAACCTCTAGGCGGTCACTCGTCGAGGTAACCTTCCTCGTCAAACCCCTACGAGGCATTTTCTTTGTGACCCACGGGTTCAAAGCAATAGTACGCACGTCATTGCGGCGGCGTACTTCCAAATTTAGCAGAAGTTGTCCTTGCTTCTTAGGGCTCCCTCGAGAGACCCATATTTAAAGTAGAGTCAGTATATCTACAAGACTTTCGGAGCAAAAACAAATTAGATCGTGAAAATATGATCAAGATTGAGCTGGACGAGACCTCGTTCCCCCCGAACGCTATCTCGGTGCTCCGTGGAGAGTTGGAGGATCCGAAGGTAGTAGGTCGTAGTAGTACCCGGCGCGGCGACGCCACAGTGCCGTACAGGCTGAGGTCCGCGACTATCCGAGTTACCAATACCACATCGAGTATCCCTCAAGACGTGCCCACGGAGACGAGTAGCATGCCAGAGTTACCACGAAGTGGGTCACCCACAAATACTCGGGACGAGGTTACACCTACGTACCAACTGGTAGGGTCCGGGGAATCCCATGAGCCCAACCACGGTTCGCGGGTGTTCCGGAACGTGGAGCCGTTGGCGACGGCGATACAGTACACACAGCTTTTCTACGAAATGGTACCCAGCGGGAGCAATGCGCATCTCGTTCGGGTGCTATGGCATGCGAAAACCCTTTAGCCGACTATGTCGTAGGTGACGTAGCCGGCTCTTTCCATCTAAGCAATTCTGGTACATCGCCCGTCCACTCTCATGATTTCCCCCGAACATTCGATCACCGCCTAAGTGGTCCCTATTTAGAAAGTCTAACCCGACACAGCGTTCGACGTGGGGCTCGACCTTCTTCGTCGAGGTCTCCCCCACGAGCTCATGTCCTAGACACCACGTCTGTAGGTCATATCCACCACAGACCACAATCACTTGAGAATCTACTGCGACCTGGCGTCCCTAGTGACGATCCATTTCAACTCCGTGCGTCTCTATCGCGACCCAGGACAAGGGAACCAACATCCCAGATCATAATTCACGACATGGCGCCCAACGTGGGGCTCGTTTAGAACTCCCGATGTCTCTACCGCGGACCCATGTCGATCAAACACTACGCAATGGTCATATTCCGCGACATGGCGCTCGACGTTGGACTCGAAGTCCTGCTTCGACGTCTTCGCGGCGAGCCCACGTTGCCGAATCTCCCCATAATTCTCAAATATTAGGCACAAACGATCATATAACACGACATTGTTGTTTCTCTTTTTTCAATTGTATTCAGTATGTGTTAATCTTTTCCAGAAATAAACTAACTATTACTTTTTATCATTACCATTAAAAGAATAACTTTGACTTTGAGTTTTATTAATGAAACTAATGGTAATAGCAACTAGATTAGAACTTTTTGTTTAGAATAAAATTTGTCATAATAGCAAGTGATAAAAGGGGCGAAAAGATTAACCTCAAAAAAGTTAGGACTTAAAATGTTCCCGCGGAGTACTGCACCAAACGCTCTGTATGATATAGCCAAAAATTAATAACTCCAGAGCATCTGTCATCCTCAGAAACCCCACATAACAAAATTTCAGTTCATTTGGGCGAATTTTGTGGAAGATAGGACCGAAACTAGATTCTAAAAAATTATTTTCAACCCCCTGTATCTTGAAAACGGAAAAAGATACGCCCATAGTTCCTAGGAACAAATTGCAATATTTTTTGAAATTCTATCAGGCCCTGAATTTATGCTAGTGTTTTTTAGAACACCCTGTATAATGTGTAATTGACATTGTCCGGCAATTTACATACTTATACCATTAACACAATAATGGATCCATGGATCCATTATTGTGCCTATTGGCCCTATTGCATAATAAATATTTTTTATGGTACTTTCCTTTCTGTCTGGTTTATATTTATTTATGAGCTTTATGTTTTAGGTAACTATGCCAAGAAAATCAGCGAATAGGAAACACAAGGGTGCGAAACAAAAGGAATGGGAGGATGCTATCGAGGCTGTGATAAGGGATATCACGACTAATGCCACGGATCATAATAAACAGCAAATGGTTCAGATTGTTATTTACGAAAGTTCCGTCTAAGAACAAAATTTCTCTCTGATGCATTAAAAATAACTGTAATTAACCACGTACAGGGTGCCACCTAACGAATGTTACATACTTCAAAGATATGATCTAGATCTATATAACCTAAATGGTGTCGATTTAACCAAACTTGCTTAAACGAAAAATGTCGCAAAAAAGTTACAGGGCGTTAGTTTCTTTTTTTTATTTCTGTTGCTTAGATTCTCTTCATGAAGTATGCAGTGATTATGTTGCTTTAGGTTCAATCATATAGGGCGTTCATTTTACTACAACCCTTTGTGAATATTATATACAGGGTGGCACAAAAGTATGGAAACCCCTGAATAACTCGTCAAGAGTGCATTTTCTTGAAAAATTGTAAATACAAAAGTTTTAGGATTTTTCCCTGGCTATTCAATGGCGCCCTTATATTCGACCTTGACCTTTACCTTCGAGGTCATTTCAAGGTCAAAATTGTTTTTTTTAAATGGGAACCCCTATTTTTATTGCGGATTTGGAAAGAGCAGGAAATTTTACGTCCAAAAATTACTAATTAATTAATTACGTCTGGACCATGACTTTGACAATGACCTTGCTCTTTCCAAATCCGCAATAAAAAATAGGGGTTCCCATTTAAAAAACATAACACTTGACCTTCAAATGACCTTGAAGGTCAAAGTCAAGGTTAAATCCAAGATCACCAACAGACAGTCAGGGAAAAATCCTTACACTTTTGTCTGAAACATTTTTTCCCAAAATGCATTCTTCGAAAGTTCTGCCGTACCGGGACATTTGGAAGTCGACCCACATTTGACCTTGAAGGTCATTGTCAAAGTCATGGTCAAGGTTATATTTGCACGTAAAATTTCCTGCTCTTTCCAGATCTGCAATAAAAAATAGGGGTTCCCATTTGAAAAATCAATTTTGATCTTGAAATGACTTGGAAGGTCAAGGTCAAGGTTGAATACAAGGGCGCCATTGAATAGCCAGGGACAAATCCTAAAACTTTTATATATATCATTTTTCAAGAAAATGCACTTCTGACGAGTTATTCAAGGGTTTCCATACTTTTGTGCCACCCTGTATACATATATGGAATGAATACAATTGCTTCCTATTTAATTTCAAAAGTCCTTGAGTAGATGTGCTTGTAATGATAATTGAAACCCTATGAAATAAAAAAAAAATATTTCCAAATTCAAATGCTTTTTCAAAACGTGAAAAGAATTCACTTTTTATTAATAGATGCTCAGAAAGAGATTATCAGGTACGTACCTCAGATGGGCAGTGAACTCAGTTGCTGTATAATATCTTGACAATTGAATTTTACAATGGGACAGTAACGAATGACAATTTTTATTTCACGAGCGACCAAGGGGCAGGTGAATTAATTTCAAGAGTCGATAATATCTTTATGATCCTGTATAATCAATTTATTTTCTGTAGCAAATTACAAAAAAAACGTTAAAAAGATGAATTGAATAATTTTTTTAAATCTCTGCACTATATACGAGTAGAGTGGAATCCCTAATATTGAGTTTGAGTTTGAGCACTTCCGGTGGGTGGACTGTTTTTTTTTTATTAAGGATCAAGCTCTATATTACCATTCACTGAAATATTTCATCAATGGTTCTCGATAGTTACCAGGCTCCCTGTATAATCAAGTATTGATTTAGCATATCGAATGATTCAGAAGAATAAATAAAAATCAAATTATGATCCACTATTTTAGTCCCCAAACAGATGTATATTTTTTGGAAATTAAGTTTTTCTAGATTGCAAATTGTGAAATATCAGTGTTCTTATTTCAAATCTAGATACACCATTATTCTCAACCCTTGGAATGCCCTACTAGGATTCATTTGTCAATATCTGAATATTAATTTTCCAAAACAAAAAGTAATTTGTTTATGTAAAAGAGTAAACAAATGACGAAGAAAATAATATTGAAATAAATGAATATACAGTAATTTTTATAGTTTTTACTCGAGTAACGAGTTTTTCAGTAGCAAATAATGGTAGATTTATACTTGTGTTAGTTTATTTGTTGTTACTTTGTTAGATTATGTTTTAGGCTGTATCAATAAATAGGCTTTAAATTTTATTCTAAGTTTTCTACTCATTACACACGTTTTATGTTATTTTGAGGTACCGTTTAATTTAAATCTGATATTTCGTGTCGACTAGTCCTATACCAATTGTATGTCTTTTTGGATAATAAATTATTATTATTAACTGTTAAAAAAGTAGTTTATGAAATAGCAACCCATCTCTAAACTAAACATTCGGGCCAGAGTCATTAAGGCTCTGTTAAGTGAATGATCGAACCAGTGAACGGTAAAATTACTTAGTCTGCATGTTTTATTATTTTTGATACTAACCCTTTCCCTTAATATTCCGCGTTAACTAGGAATTGGCTTTCAGATCTCAGATTACTAACCCGAGATAATTCGGGTGGTTTAATTTCCATTTCTTCTTCATATTATCCAGTCGGCCTGGAAATTCACCCAACCCCCTACGAATTGTTGAAAGACACTTTCCTAAAGTTCTCCCATCAACAGAGAAGAAAACCAAACCTACAAAAGTTTGTGGAGTGTTCCAAAAAGCGTGATGACCAAGGAAAATGTGTACCTATGTAAAGAAACCCGCTACTTCTGTCCCGACTGTCAGATGCCATTATGTCATACCTTGTTTCAACTTTCCACACGAAGATGAATTATCGATTTATATTTAATATATTACACGTTTATTAATATTTGAGTGCATATCATAAAATATTAAATTAAAATTAAATAAAGAATAATTTTCATATATTAGCAATACCAGATTTTTCTATTTGTTCAAGTATGCTTTTTAAATTACTATCAAACAATTCACATCTTATAGGCATTTCTAATGAATAGAATAGATTTTTTAAAGCATAATCTGCATAAATTTCATAAATTCGCTTTAAGAATATTTCAACCCCTACTTGCTGAGGATCAGAAACCACCATTACATTAACACCGGTTAAAGTCTGAAAACAATTAAGGCGAAATGTGTCTGCTTCTTGAACTTCTATCCCTGATGACTTCGGCTCAGGACTAAGCTGACTTGCGATGGCAAATAAGGGATAGAACATATTCGCCAAAAAGATTTTTTCATTTGTCGTCATTTTTGGTCTACCAAATTTTAAAGTAATAGGATAATTTTCTGTTTTGTAAAAATTGCATGGCATCTTGTCCATCATCCATTTGGCAACCAGTTACTGGTATACCATTCACCGCATACAGGACATATGACCAACTAAAACAAATAAAAGCTACAAGCCAGTTTCCCTCTTTTTTTTATTTACCATTTATTCCATCTCTCTGTCCAAATTCAACAATTATCTTTTTATTTTCTACTTGAAGTTTTATATCTAATGGATACGGAAATTTTCTTTCAGTTTCTAACGAGCGTTCAAATAAAAACGTGGTCGAAGTTAGCTCTGACACATTGGACGTAGGGAGTAGCTTATAGCGACCAACTTAACCTCATTTCTCAACGAGCATAGCAGCTGTCAGTTTCAATAACGTTAATGACTATATAACTTTATTTTAAAGAATAATCGTGATAACAATAGCAAACAATTAAAGGAGCTACAGAAAGTGAAATGAAACCAGGCTTCATCAGAAAAAAAGGTGATATTATGAAGTTCACCGTAGTTGTTTAAAAACCATTCACAAAATACAGCCCGTCGCGGAAAATCAACTTCATGAAGTTCTTGCTGACAAGTTAAACGATAGGAGAACAAACGCAAATCTTTTTT
>NW_019417417.1:24254-27767 GCF_000390285.2 Anoplophora glabripennis | reverse complement strand
GCAACTACTACCTATGTTAACAATCATGAATTGTTGACACTTCTAAAAGCTGTGTACAGATGTTGCAAGCTACAGTTGAATATATCACAAGAGTTACAGATTAAGTTATAATTGCGTGACATAAAAGAAACAGGAGACTTCAATCCCACATTGGTATTATAAGCAGAAGTATAAAAAGTAAGTGGAGAGCGGCAAGCCGACCTAACTGTTAAGAAATTCAATTGACTTAGAATCTCGGGACAGTCTACTTTATTGTTTACTAGTGCATGTAAAAATTTCAAACTATGGAAGTGCTTTCTGTATTGTAACGAGTCGAGTTTGAAACGTGTTAGTAGTATTTTATAATCGCATCCACGAGCAGGATATACGCCATCGGAGCGAAATGCGAGGTATTTCAAAAACTTTTTTTGCACCGAATCAATTAAACTGGCTTGGTTAATATAAAAAACAATCCAAGCCTGAGAACAGTATTCCAGTTTGGGACGGATAAACGCGTAAAATAATGAAAACAACACAACATTATCACTGAATTCACGACCTTGTCTAATCACAAAACCCAGCGTACTAAGTGTTGAGGACACCAGATATTGAATATGATTTGAAAAGGTAAAGTTACTATCGAAATAAATTCCCAAATATTTTATGGTATCTGTACGCTCTAAGACGTCCGAGTTAATTTTGTAATTGACTATAATGGGCTTAAGTTTACGTGAAAAAGAAACAACTTTACACTTAGAGATATTTAAATGCAAATTATTTGAATCGCACCAAAGGACTATTTTGTCCAATTGACTCTGAAGGTGAAGACAGTCATCATCAGTTAAGACAGAGGAGAAGATTTTTAAGTCGTCGGCATAAACTAGCTTGCGACAGTCAATGTAAGTCGTAATATCATTAACAAAGATGGAAAATAGGAGGGGACCTAGATTGGAACCCTGAGGTACTCCAGAAGTAATAGAATACTGGCTAGACTTAAAACCGTTGTAAGTGACATACTGAAGACGATTTGACAAATATGAGCTAAACAGTTGTAAAAAGTTGCTACTAAGCCCGTATACTTCGAGTTTATGGAGGAGTATGCCGTGATCAATGCGATCGAAGGCCTTACATATGAAATGACCTCCTGACTGTGCTGTAAGGGATTTTTCGCGACTGACCTGACTGAAATCGTGATAGAGTAGCTTATACATATAACCAATAATCGTATGTTGTTCTAATCACACTACACTATCACTATACACATTAGAGTACACGGTCCATACAATTCCAACCTATCCCACACCCAAAACTCCTAGCTGTTGATATTGCAAGAAACAACTAGGTACTCTGTTGCATGTTTGTTTTATACAACACTCTAAGGTTGTTTTTAAATATTTCTGTCGTATTCCACCCTTCGAGCGAGTTTCAGGATTTCAGAACACCCAGTATATTCCTAGAAGTCGTCTTGTACCTACGGATATGCCGGAGACCGTTGAATTGGGAAGGAGGCGAAATACTCACATTCGCCTACCTTGTTTCCAATGTCACCCGCATCGCGACCGATCTCGCCTGGGTCTGCCATTCCGGCGCGAAGTATCCACTGCCGTGACTCTCGCAACCTGCAGACGAACCCCGGGACGCTTCGAGGCGATATTTGGAAACTATCATCTGAATTTTTACCACNATTAAAAATAATAATAACCTCTTCCAGTACAAATCTGCAAGATTCCTAAACTGTCAAGTAAAATAAACCTGTAAATTGAGAAAAGCCAGTTCCAAGTTTACTCAGAAGACAAATATTTGTCTGGGCCTGGGGGCGTTTTGCAAAAACCCTTTCGACAGGTATAGTATATGTATTTTTTACCCGGCTGTTGGTAGAATCTAACATAAATTTTAGTTTTCCAGTTGAAACTAGGCTGTAGATGAATGTAAATATGGTGCACAGTGTGGAAGTTTTGTTTAGTTGGTTTATAAGAATCCACCACTACATTCCTACACTCTTGCTGTTTTAACGACGACCCCTGGAAACCACCAGTGAATAAAGGATTTAAATAAAACATCTTTGTTGGTCTTTAACTATACGTTACATATACTATACAATGTGACATTATGCATAAAATATACAGATACCTACGTATGTTCAATTTTGCATATAATAAATACAATTTTTTAGTTGACAAATTTTGGAAGGTAGTTTCAATATGTTTTTTTCATCATTATTTGAAAAACTCAGGGTTTAATCAATTCAAAGAGTTGTATATAAATATTCACTGTTCTCACAGAAAAAAGACAATTTTCTTTCACAATCAATCATTACAAATAAAACGCATTCTTTTTTATTATTTATATTTAATAATATCAATAACACATACATCTGAATAAATACTGCATTAGGTATCTACTATACCGCCATTTGTGTACTAATAACATTAATTTTAAACACAAAACCTTCTGTTATCACATGTCAACTGGATTAAAACACTTATATCTTCAATTTAACTTTAACCCATTGCCATTTACGATGGATTTACAATACATTATAGTTGGGGGATTTCTTATTTCTCCAACACTCGAGAGCCACCGTATTTTTATTTACAAAAAATAGTATATTATTTAACGAGCGTATAATGTAGGCTATATTACACGAGCCGTAGGCGAGTGTAATATAGCCATTATACGCGAGGCAAATACTATACTTTATCTACGACTACTCACTCATCATATTGTTTAAAAAAAATAATAATTTGTAGATTGGGAAACATTTATTTAAAATTAGAAATTTTTATAATGAATTATTTAAAATTAGCGTATGATTGGATTGCTGTTACTAGGGCAACTAAAGTTTATTTATTTATAAAATTAATTGTAAGGTTATGACAATTATTAAAATGTATGGTTGGAGGTGTTTTCGTAGTATTAATATTTACATCACTGGTCTTATTGGTAATGGCAAAATTATCAATAGTAAAATTGCTGACACCATCAGCATATGTAGATGGACATGAATTTGCATTCGAAATACTGATAGAATTTGGATTGATTTGGTGCAAAATTTTATTGGCGGCATCCATTTTATTTTTTTTAGAGTCAGCAATATAACCTTCAGCCACAGAGGCTGACTTCCATCCCCCATGGCGTTTAAGGGCAGTCATATTGGCCCCTCCATCAGCATACAAAGTGGCAGAAGATCGTCGAAGGCAATGTCCTGTGTATTTTACTGGATCCGGTAGTTTCAAAAATTCTGCTATTTCTTTACCCATTCTTCCAAATTTATTTATACCAATAACTTGTTTTGTGCATTTCCCATTTTGAAAATTTAGGAAGAAAGAACTTGATACATCCGATGGTCTGAGCTCTGAATATTTTTTGACGATATTATAAAAATCTCCGGTAACAGTAAAATTTCTGGGAACTTTTGTCTTCGTAATTGGAACCGATACGTTTATGCAACCTTCAAAAAATTGCAGATCCTTTGTTTTCATTTCATATAACTCATTTGAGCGGCAAGCTCCCATCACTCCCATTATTAATGCA
>NW_019417417.1:17466-21724 GCF_000390285.2 Anoplophora glabripennis | reverse complement strand
CATCAAAAGCAACATATGTGTATAATCATAATAATAATCATAATAATAATAATCATAATCATAATAATCGCCTTTATTGGAAATTGAAATATTAATTGCTCGACGTTATAAATTTTTTCTAAAATTAAATTATAGGTTTACATTTTTCTAACTGGAATGACGATGACAATGACGACATGGAATAAAATATAACATTTCAAATAGGTTTTTCTACACAGGATGACGGCTTCTGTATATTTCAGAAATTTATTGATTGCAATATTTTTATGAAAAATCTTATATTGTACAACTGTAGAAGCATTTTGCAAATTTATATACTGAGTGTTTCATAAAAATGAAACAGGCGGACAAGAATTTTTTTTTCTCATTTCACTACCTACCTAAATTTTCAAATATATATTTCTACATACTGCTGGAGATTATAGTGCTGAAGATTATGTTATGTAGATAGTAATGTAGATGATAGCGATGTGGATGATACTGATGTAGATGATGATGATGTAGCTGATGGTGATGTAGATGATGGTGCTGTAGATCACGGTGATGTAGATGATGGTAATGTGGATGATGGTGTGATGATTTAAAAAACATTCGCGCAAGAGTGCTCCGCGAAGCGGAGCTCTTGGGGCGCGCAGCGCCGCCCGAGGGCCGAAGGCCCGAGAGAAACGTAAAGTCGGCGAAGCCGACTTGCCTACGTTTCTAGTATATATTAAAATCTGATAGCTCCGTCTGCGTCGCACGATCGCCCCGAAAAAGCGCCGATTTGCAGACTCGAAGGCTTTGCGGGGCAGCCGCGCAGCGGCGACCCGCGGGGGGCGAAGCCCCCCCGCCAGCCTTCCCCCGTCCGAACGTCGTATTTTGATGGTGATTTTTTTCCATCTTCGAGGTGAATTTTGAGTTTTCTTCGGGCTCTGCGAGGGGCGCGGCCTAATTTTTGTGTGAAAAGCAATAGTCCGATACGCCCTCCCGCTGAAATCTGACGGTCGCCGATCGCCTCGAATTGCACGCGGGTGCGACTTTTTTATTTTTTATTTCCCCCATTTTCTACGATATTTTATTTAAAACCGTGCCGAAAATACTCAAATTTATCGACCGGGTGCCTTCTTCCAACTTTTTATGTACAACTTTTCGCGAAATCAAACGCGGGTTTCGAAATGCGACCATAAATACGTTAAAATGCACTGTCTAGGAAGGCTGAAAAATGTGAAGTTTGCCCTATAAAATTCCTTCTCCGCGAGCCTCGAAACGGCGTGCGACTTGGCACAGATACTCAGTCGTTCCTCCTTAGTCGTTCGGGGGCATTTTTGTAACGTTTTTTTCGCGTTTTCATATTTAATTTTGCCTTCTTTTTGGGGTCTGCTCGACGACAGACGACCATTTCGCAAGCCGTAAGATTGAAGCTTTAAGACACGCCCACCGGGAGAAAATTGGAACGTCGTTAGAAACGTCAGATTAATTATGTCAAAATAATTTCACGCCAAACGCGAAAGACGTCTTTGGGGTCGCGACGAACCGTTATTTTACCTTACTAGGCCTTTTTTAACCTTAATACATTGCTACGCCACGACATATACAGGTATTTCTTATTATTAGGTTAGGTTGTTATTTACATTTTCGCAGCTCTACCGTTTGACATGCCTAGGATTACGATACCTGTCCCCCGAATAAACGTAAGTACTTGCCCTCTAAAACAGCATAATTTTAAACCAATCCATAGTACCTAAACCCTTGAACCTTTGTATTAGTACATTTGCTTCGTTAATTTACTATATTGCATTCGTATCTATTACTCCCCAAACGTCAAAACTTAAGAATCAGTAGAAACAAGTTGGAGTTAAAGACTCTTTCAAGTCATAGGATGTCGTTATTTATCTGTGTTATCTCATTGTGGATCTTTTGCGAGACGACTTTGTGTTAGAAAAATGCAAATGTAACATTACAAAAATTGTTGATTATTTCAGCTGCGGCTGCGAATGACAATTAAAATATCAGTACAGACGAATTGTGGGTGAAGCAGTCGATAGCGCAGCGGTAAAAATGCACCGTTGTATTGGTAAGATCGTTGGTTCAATCTCAGACGAGGTAACCTATGATTTTTTTTATTTACTGCCGCAATTTAATTTTATAACGAGCGTTAAAATAAAAACGTGGTCGAAGTTGGCTCTGACACATTGGACGTAGGGAGTAGCTTATAGCGACCAACTTAACCTCATTTCTCAACGAGCATAGCAGCTGTCAGTTTCAATAACGTTAATGACTATATAACTTTATTTTAAAGAATAATCGTGATAACAATAGCAAACAATTAAAGGAGCTACAGAAAGTGAAATGAAACCAGGCTTCATCAGAAAAAAAGGTGATATTATGAAGTTCACCGTAGTTGTTTAAAAACCATTCACAAAATACAGCCCGTCGCGGAAAATCAACTTCATGAAGTTCTTGCTGACAAGTTAAACGATAGGAGAACAAACGCAAATCTTTTTTTAACACTGCGTGGCAGGTACCGACTGATACTCCCACCATTTGTGATAAAACACGTACAGAAGTTCTTGGCGCATTTTCCATTATTTGTTGGACATTTTCTTTTAAGTTTTCAGTCCGCTTTTTAGGTCGACCGCTTCCTTCTTTTCTTGTTACACTGCCCGTTTCACGAAAAACATTAACACAACGCTGAACTGCACTTTGTCAAATTTTGTACTCAACAACGCCGGGAAATTGATTTTGAAATTCTATGAAACATTCATCAATAGAATACTTCCATGTTCCATCAATCTTGCGTCCATTTCTAAAGTAGGACTCTATGATAAACACTTTTTGTTCTTGAGAAAACACCATTTTAAACGCTTTTTAAAACAAAAATATTTAAATTGATAGCGGCGATATAGCGCTTCGACAGATGACGTTTAAGTTCATTTGCTATACGCTACGCCCTACGTCCAAATTTTCAGAACCAACTTGACCACGTTTTTATTTGAACGCTCGTTATATGGATTCATCTTTTTAAACCTTTCTATAGCGAAAAAATATAAAATTTCAAATAGGTTTCTATATACAGGGCGTCTAAAAAGGTGCGTTGGAACTCGAACGGTCCAGAGGCTCCTATAAATCTGATATCGTAGTAATCATATATGCTTTCTACAAAGGTATGTACCGAATGTTTCCTAAAAATGACACAGGTGAACTTTGATTTTACTTATCTTTTCACGTTTCCAAATTTTTTATTGAAATCTTTTCATGAAAAGTTATATAGTTACTAATCAAAGGGTTTTTTTGAAAATCCATATACTGCATGTTCTACATAACTGACCCAAATCAAAATTATCGGTCTAGAGGCTTCTGTATAATTCAGAAATTTATTGTCGCAATATTTTTATGAAAAATCTTATATTGTAGAACTCAGTCATTTTGCAAATTTATATACTGAGTGTTTCATAAAAATGACACAGGCGAACTAGGATTTTTTTCTCATATTTCACCAGCCGCTTTTTAGACAATCCATATACGTACTGGGTGTTCCAAAAAATTTATCCACATCTGAAACGCAATTTTTCCCCTTTTCACTTTTATCTTTGTTTTTATTTACTAAAATCTTATAATGAAAAACTGTATATTTATTAACCGGATGTCTTTTTGAATCTTTATACTGGATGTTCCACAAAACTGATCCAATTACCAACAGAACGAAACTTTCCTTAAGTACATTTGTTTCCATTTCTACAGTTTGTACTGAAGTCTGCAATATTTTTATGAAAAATCTTATACCCTACCAACCAGGTGATTTTTGCAATTTATGTACAGGATGATTCGTAAAACTTACACAGGTGGACTAGATTTTTCCTTTTATTTTTTTAATTTTTTTACTAGATGTTCTATAGAATTAAGGGCAGTTTTGTTTCTTTTCACTTTTAGCTTTGTCTTTATTTACTACAGTCTTTTAATGAGTATTTCATTTCACTGCCTACCTAAATTTTCAAATAGATATTTCTACACACGGTGTCAAATGTTTTTTGCAATTTATGTGCAGGATGTTTCATAAAACTGACACAGATGGACAAGATTTTCTGATTCATTTTGTTAATTTTTCCATGAAATCTTTTGAAGTTGTATATTTACTGACCAGCCGCTTTTTAGAAAATCCATATATGTACTGGGTGTTCCATAAAATTGATCCATATCTGAAACGGTCAATTTTTATCCTTTTCACTTTTAACTTTGTCTTTATTTACTAAAGTCTTTTAATGAAAAATTGTATACTTAT
>NW_019417417.1:0-16662 GCF_000390285.2 Anoplophora glabripennis | reverse complement strand
GGGTTGCTGATTTCGAATTCAATATTCGTTAAACCCCATCTGGTCACTGTTCGTCCCTAACCTTAAAAATACTTCAAATCGTTGAAATAAAGCGTTTCTACTATGAGTAACCAAAGTCTAACCACCACAATTTATGTTTTCGGGATCGCTGAAACCAATTCTGATATCAATATAACTTCAACTAGTCAGAGTTCGTACCTAACCTCAAAAAAGTAGCGCAAATTGCTAAGATTACACTTTTCCACTTTTAGGAATGAAGTGTAACAAACATCTTTATATTTTTGGGGTCACTGAATCGAATTCCTACATCCGTTTGAATCCAACTAGTCATTAGTCGTACCTAACCTCAAAAGCTATAATAGTTATAAAGTGCGACCACCATATTTTTATGTTTTTTTCCAAACGAGCATGTGATATGATGAAAGGTATGTTCCATATAAAAAGAACAAATCCTTTTTAGAAGTTCTGCATATTATACTAAAGAAAAGGTATTATAGACTTTATGTTTTAGCCATGATAACGGCCTCAACCCGATTAAACACAAAAAGCATTGTTTAACCTGTTGAATTTAAAAATATCGAAAGGACTGAAAGGACGGAATTAATTCTTATGTAAGCCTTAATCAATTCGGCAAATACTATTTCGAAATTTGTTTCAGTAGGTGGATTCAGTCAATGAACTCAGAAATTAAAATGGTTTGATCAAAACCCTAATCAAAGTGTCAGTGCACCAGAGACTTTTTGAAAAATAGTAGTGTTTGAGTGATGTTATCCAATATTTCGTGTTTTTATGTGTATCTTCAGGCGCCATATAACTACCACGAGAGGGTTAGAGAAGTGATACGGCTTGGGGGTAACTTTTGTAAATAACAGATAAATCGGATATAATAATCAACTTTAATTTCTTTACCTGTAATAGATTATAAGCGATTTTGGTGATATTGTGAACAGACTTTATAACTCAACCAGAAAAAGTGTCATTTTAGTGATTTGGAATATTTTTTGAGGTTAGGTACGACTAATGACTATACTCCGCGGTCGAAATTATAGAGAGTGACTCATCGCTAGCTTTTGGACTAGTAAGGGGGATGTAGCGTGCCGGGAACGAAAATCTATTGGCTTGTCTGCGTAAAAGGCAACAAGATATAGAAAATATTGAAAAAGGATAATAAAACATAACATCTAATATTTTTTTATGGTTTGCTATAACCGGCACTGATTCATTTCAATAATTACAGCATTTTAAAACGTCCCAGTTGTGTTTTTTTAATTTATAAATTTATTATAACCATGGAATTAGACCCCTCGTCTACGCTTATGCTATGAAGTTTCTTAGGACGGATAAATCAAGTCCGTTTACACCCACTAAAAAAGCATTTCCCTATTCCCTACCAAGTGCAAAAGACAGAGATAGAATATAGATCGACGTTCAATGTAACTTAGTCTATAGACGAGTATAGATTCTATCGATATGCGTAGCGAGCGGCACAAAGATAAATAATATTGAACCGTATAAAAATCATTTTATATTTTATACGCATTATGGTAATAGTGTTTTTATATTATATCTGAGTCACTCTCTATAATTTCGACCGCGGAGTATAGATGGGTTCAAACGGATGTAGGAATTCGATTCAGTGACCACAAAAATATAAAGATATGTTGGTTACACTTCATTCCTAAAAGTGGAAAAGTGTAATCTTAGCAATTTGCGCTACTTTTTTGAGGTTAGGTACGAACTCTGACTAGTTGAAGTTATATTGATATCAGAATTGGTTTCAACGAACCCGAAAACATATATTGTGGTGGTTAGACTGTGGTTACTCATAGTAGAAACGCTTTATTTCAACGATTTGAAGTATTTTTAAGGTTAGGGACGAACAGTGACTAGATGGGGTGTAACGAATATTAAATTCGAAATCAGCAACCCCAAAAACGTATAGATGTGGTGATTCAGTCTACAAAACAGTATTTTTATGTTTCTTATCTATCAATAATGCTCATTAAACAGAATTTTCCATGATTGCGGACGCCATATTGGAACCGCCATGATGTTTTTTAAAATCACCAGACGGCATTCGATAGAGTTTTTAAATACGAAGCTTTTGACACGTCGTACGTCAATATTGATGCATTTTTATTCTGGACAGCCCACTGTGCCCGTTGACGTGAAACGCCCGATATATATATATATATATATGTCGATCAACTTCTTTAATTATATATAAAATTAAAGAAGTTGATCGACAAAATTTCTTTTTAAAAAATATTTATTTAATACTAAATGGTACAAGATCTCTAACACTAAGGCTAATAAGAACTGAACGCTGTTTTTACATGTTTCTCAGCTTATATATTAAATCTTATTTAAACAAAATAGGGGTTGTTTGTTTCTTGGGATGCGGCGTACCGATGGTATGTTTTCGTTATCGGTGCTAATAGGTCTCATGCGGATGTGAACATAATTCCTCCCCCCATTAACTCAAAGCGTCCTCGACTTGCGGGGTGGTTCCAAATTCCCCCCAAGTGGAATCTGCGTGTCTTCCTCGGACTCTTTTTCTTTCTTAAAGACATTAATAATTCTGTGTCGAAATACATGAATAATTGCAAAGGTTGTAACGGTAACAATTAATAACATTGCAGTAATAGAGAAGTGTACAATATGTGTAAATGGTTGCAATTTTATATTGTCATCTATTGTTATGATTTCTTCCTTAAGTTTATTAAAGTCGTCTAAATGCTTTTGTTCTATATCTATAGTTTTTACAATTTTAGTTATTTATGTAAACTTGAGGTGGCTTAAAGGTGAAATTACTATATGCATTTTCATAAATTACATTATCAATGATTAGTTTACAATTATTTTTCGAGGATAATAAGACATTATTTTTAA
The DNA here is from genome assembly GCF_000390285.2 of Anoplophora glabripennis. Lineage (NCBI taxonomy): Eukaryota > Metazoa > Arthropoda > Insecta > Coleoptera > Cerambycidae > Anoplophora > Anoplophora glabripennis. Next base: position 13,770 of record NW_019417417.1, on the reverse strand, counting down.
TGGTAGTTTGAGACAGATGTCCCTTACATTCCTCGATAACTTTGGCTGGATCTTTACGAGACATTAATATTTTGTTATTGTCTAGTTGCACAATCAACCAGTAATTGTTCTTTGCAAGCACAAAATTACAGTTCGTATTATCAATTAAGGAGCACTTATCCTTGGTTAGTTTGTTTGCACATAATATTTGTTTTTCAATTGCTGCACACACTTCGTTTGTCCAAAATTCTCCGATGGCACTTAAAAGTCTGTATTTAGCCGGCGGTAGTAATACTTCATCACCTTTTCCAGGTATAGGATACACTCTTTGATAATAATTATAGGGATGAGGGGATAGTATAGGGATATACAATATACATGTTATTGTTTTATTGACAGATTTTGCATTTTGAAAATTCTATTATTTTAAACAAATGTGTGGAGTCTAATTCCAGTAATTCTTCCTTTTTGTAAATCATCTTTAAGTGACTTTATTAGTCTTTATTATTTCTTTTATTTCCGTTGTGCTGATAATTTCTAAGTTGGTTATATAGTTAGAAGCTAGACTTATTGTTCTCTGAATACTCTTAATGCTTTCTAATAACTTTTGCGAGAGGAAAATATTGTATTGTATTAATAGTTCATGATTTTTGTTACTTATTTTTGACAAGGCTACGAGAGATGTATTTATATTTTCTTGTATGGTTCTTAAATCAGTAGCGTATCGATCGGTAATATGGTTTGCGAAGGACGTGTATTTGTCCATTTGTTTTACTATTTTGTCTTGGTTAAAGAATAAATGACGGAGGTTATTGTTAATATCTTTTAGGTCGTCCTGATTTAAATTACCTGTGACGCACCTGATTGCTGACCCCAAAAATTCCAAGGCTCGTTTGTCACGACAGTTAAATTTTTCTAATTGTTTTTTTATTTGTAAACAATTATCCTTTAAAATATTTATTAACGATAATGTGGACTCGTTTCGATTTAAACCCTTAATTTCTAAAATATAACTATTAGATAAAAGATTATTATAGCTACTTTCTATGTTACTTAAATTAAAATAAAAGTAAAATCTATGATAATGGTTTGAAGTCCTTGAAGTACCCAATTCTTCGAGGAAATATCCAATGCTTTCAGTCATCTCGACTTGAAGGCCCTGGCTCGTCGTTAGGAGAGCTGTCCTGTAAAGAAAATGTCTTCCTTATTTTCTTTATTTTTCTCGTGTGAATGTTTGCGGGTAACTTGGTTTAATCTTTAACCCCTTTGATTTTATTTTTCTGTATACTGGTTACGTTTAGTTTAGCGTAACAGGGATCCGCTTTACGTATTTTCGGTTTTTTGAAATAAACTATGGGTTCATTAATTTCTACCGGGTCTTCTTTGTTTCGATTTTGTTTTTCTATGTTTCGCTTACCTTTCTCAAGTTGTTTTTGGTATATTTGTTCATAAAATGGCATTAACTCTTGTTTCCTTCTATTGTTATACGCTTTATAGATCGTCAAATCTAAATCTAACTCGTGCGCGTTTAGATTTTCGTATGGTCCGTACAATAAGGTAAAAGGTGTATAACCAGTGGCGGAGTGAATTGATTGGTTATAGATCAGTACTGCCGTTATCATTATATTTCGGGGAGATTCATTACTATTATTTAATTTAATTGTGCGTATTTTCTCTAATAAAGTCGAGTGTACACGTTCAATGGGTGAATTTGAGTGGAATGTTTTTTCGAAATCTGGGTATGCTAGTACGGGTGCATTGGTTAAGATTTGTTTGCATTTGGCAAAGGTTTCTTGATACCGGGCGTCGTTGTAATCTAAATTTGTACCTTTTTTCAAGCATCTAGTAAAAGGGGACACTATTTTTGCAAAATTCTGAACGAATCGTCTGTAGTAACCGACTAACCCGAGGAAAGATTTTATCTCTTTCCTGGTTTTCGGTAAGGGATATTCTTGCACGGCTTTAATTTTCGCGGGGTTCGGTCTTATACCTTCCGGGGTTATAACATGGCCTAGGAAAGCAACTTCCTTGCATAGAAATTCCGACTTATCTAATTGTATCTTAAGGTTAAACATTTTGAATTTGTCGAAAATCTGTTTAATGTGGACTAGGTGTTCATGCATGGATTTCGAAAATATTACAACGTCATCCATATAAACGAAACAGAATTTGTACAGATATTCTTTTAGGACGTTGTCCATTACTCTCTGAAATGTAGATGGCGCATTACGCAGGCCAAAGGGCATTCTAACATATTCGTAGCGTCCATGATTGACTGAAAAGGCGTTTTTTCTATGCTATCTTGTGCTAACTCAATCTGGTGAAAGCCCTGCGCCAAATCTAAAGTGGTGAAATAAACGCATTTTACTAAGTTATCCAATATCTCGTCAATTCGCGGTAGAGGGTATTTATCTTCGACCGTCTATTCGTTTAGCTTTCAGTAGTCTATGACTAATCTCCATTTATTTCTTTCCCGACGCGTCGAGTTTTTTCGGTATAATCCAAACCGGGCTACTGTAGGGAGAGATCGATGGTCTAATTATTTTGTTGTCTAATAACTTATTTGAGTTTGAATTTCTTGCTTTAAATGGTACGGGTATCTATATGATTTGCTATACACCGGGTTGTCATCGGTAGTACGGATGCTGTGTTTTACAGCGTTAGTGAAACTTAAATCCGAATCTTCATTGTAAAATATATCTTTATACTGATGGCATAATTTAATAACTTTCGCCTTTTCTTCTTCGTTTAAGTGAGTCGTCCTAATGACTTGAGAGATTTTAAGGCTTCCAGTATTTAAGTCTGGATTTTTTTATATCGACATTTACTAAGGGTTCTACGTCTACCTGTTCATGGCAATAAATTTCTATTACACGATCTTCCTCAAAGGGAATTTTCCAAGTACCTTCTTGGGCGTACGCAATTGACTCGGGTATGCAGATTCGGGTTTTTTATTTCAGGTATGAGTACTGGACCGTCCTCAATATTTACTGGTATTTCAATGACACCATTTAACTCCTGTTTAAAAGGTTTAAAGTTTAGCGGATTTAATTCTATGAAAAACGGGATTCGTTTATTACCGATTTGGAGAGTTTGATTTTTATAATCAATTTTTGCTCCAAGTTGCTGAAAATCGTGGCTACCGATTAGCGCGTCAAATCTGTCATGCCATGGTAATATATGCATTTTAAAATTGTAACTTATTCCGAACTCTTTCAAAAGAGGGTACTCTATGTTTTTGTCGTTTTTTACTACACGATTTAAAGATTTTACGCTAAAATGTTGTTGGTACAAATAATTTTTAAAATATTTATTAGCCGGTTCCGGGTTGATTATACTATTAGAAGCTCCGGAATCAATTAGTATTTTTAAATTTAGACTGGGAATACTAATGAAGGGTAATTTGGGTTTGTTGCTTATAGAATTTAAGTCAATATTTGTTCGAAGGCCTCGTCCTGAAAATTTTGATTTTCACGGTGATCCTCGGCGTAATCATTGTTATTTTGTGAAGGTCGACTTACGTAATTGTCGTTTACATGACAATTTTCTTCGTTTAATTCGGGATTCTCGATATTGAATAATTCTTCTACAATAACTTATTACGGTTTATTATTATAATTTTTAAAATAATTTCGTGGTCCATTATAGGAATTTCTAGTAGAGGTAGACATTGGCGTATACGTATTTCTTGTGGAGATGGACATGGGTGTCGGTGCTGACCGTGATACGCGGGATCCGTTAGATCCCGGAACGCTTGATTGTTGATTTTGTGACGCGGGTCTTTGTTGGAAAGTGAAGGGTTGCCGGTGGGGTTGATTGTACTCTGGCAAATATCTATTATTATTGTTAGGACTAAAATTTTGTGACCGCGTAAAGCTATTATTAGGGTTATAAGCAAATTTTTGCGGTGTTTGTTATGAGGGCCTACGTTATTAGACTTGTTAATATTTATTGGTTTTTTATTAGGCGCATTTCTCGATTTATTCCTAATGAAATTCATAAAGCTAACCTGGGCTTGCTCGTTATCGTACTTTCGACACTCGTAAAGTGCCTGCTCATTTGAAACGTGTAAATTCATAAGGTGACTACAATACGGTTCTAAAATACCTGCTTTGAATGTAGTTAACGCTTGGCTTGTATACATATTTTCTTTACTTATTCTAATATCCACGTTAGGGTTTCTAATGCTTACATATTCTAATAAAACTTGTAATTTATATCTGATATTTTCAAAATATTGTTCGTAAGTCTTATTGTGATTTTGGAAACAAGTATTTAAATCATGTACGAGTAATTCTTCTGATCTAGGATCCCCAAATTTCTGTAATAACGCGTCTTTATTTTCCGACCATTTACTACAATTAGTGGTAATTAGTACGTCTCTCACGCTACCTGTGAGTTTAGCCTTTACTTACTATTTTCCTCTGGATGTTTTAAAAGACTAAAATAACTTTCTACTTGCTTGATAAAATAAGCAAAGTTTTGTGAGCCATCTGAGTATTCAGGTACCATATCTCTAGCCATGCTAATTTCGGTTTGTGTAACTGACATCTTGAAAGGAGATTCTAATAAATTTCTCGTTAAAGATGAATTATCGTTATTTTCTAAGTGAGAAGCGTTACTTGAATTATTTCTCTTGATGGGAGATCTTTCCCTAAATGACATTTAATACAAAATTTTAAAATGCAAACATGTATAGTGTAAAAGGAAAGCCTTATGGTGTCGGCCTGAAGAGTACTTCGTCTTCTTGGGAGTAGCGTCGTCGTCACAGAGCAGTCTCTAGATGACCCGAAGTTCCAAGTGAAGATTCTGTAGCTCTTGGTTTTCTTTTCGGTTTCTTCAACAAACTCTTGAAAGAGACCGGTGCACTACGTTCGAAATTACGGTACGTAAAGTTTTCGCGTTTGTGATCACCGTCTGAACTATCCTGTTCGCAGCCCCAATTAAAGAAGTTGACCGACAAAATTTCTTTTAAAAAAATATTTATTTAATACAAAATGGTACAAGATCTCTAACACTAAGGCTAATAGGAACTGAACGCCGTTTTTACATGTTTCTCAGCTTATATATTAAATCTTATCTAAACAAAATAGGGGTTGTTTGTTTCTTGGGATGCGGCGTACCGATGGTATGTTTTCGTTATCGGTGCTAAAAGGTCTCATGCGGATGTGAACATAATTATATATATATATAAAAGTGACACCCGTCCTTCTGAGTTTTGATTAAAGGGACAAAAACAAATCGAAAATCAAGAATGAAAAATTTTAAAATTGTTTTTCTTTACTAGAAATAAACATTTGGGCTGGGTTATTAAATAATTATGTAGTTCAGAACGATATTTACTGCAACTGTATGTTTTTAAATGAAAACTTACCATTGACATTGCTGGATGACGTTCCGTTAGCAGTTAGATTAAATTATTGATTTCAACATGATGGAGCTCCATCACATTATGGCTTGCGAGTATGAAATTATCTGAATCAAAACTTCCCAGATTAGAAGAGGTGCACCACCAGATCTGAATCCCCTAGATTTTTTAGGGATTATTTAAAAGAAAAGATTTACAGCGAACCTGTTGTAAATCCAGAAAATGTAGTAGCCTGTATACATGTATACAGGCTACTACATCCTGTCGCGTTAATAGACAAAGAGATGCTAAGGGCTCAAGCTTCAATGTTGAATCGTGCCTATCTTTGTCTTAGAGTAGAAGGCAACTTATTTGAACACCTTTTGTAAAAACAATTTCTATGATTTAAGCACGTTATGGTTTTTTTCCTCTCCATTTTATAAAATTGTTTTGTCCTTAATGTTTTTCTCTATCCTTTTCAGGTTAAAATTATTCCTTACACCCAGGTACAACTGACAATCGGAAACTATATTATTATTATTATTGGTTATTTTTCGATCAATTCCTAATAAATTAGGAGGAGTATTAGCTTTAGTTATATCAATTGCTATTTTATATACTCTTCCATTTACTAACAAAAAAAAATATTAAGAAATTAATTTTACCCAATTAATAAATTTGTCTTGGTCCACATAAGCATACACCTCAATTTTGAGACGAAAAAAATGGATTTTCACTTTTTTAAATAATTTTTTGAATAACTCGACAAAGAAAAACAATCGGAAAATTTTCCATTCTTGATTTTCGATTTGTTTTTGTCTCTTTAATCAATTCCCAGAAGGTCGGGCGTTACTTTTGGGACACCCTGTATATACATATATTTTTTTTTCTGAAGTTTAAAGACATAACATTTTGATAGCCGGATGACTCTTGCTTCCATTTAAATTATTGTGAAGTCGATTTGATCAATTAGATCAAAATTTAGTGTAGCACGTTCGGGGCCGCGCGCACTTTGAGAGCTATACTTGGGGTCCGCCCGTCTCATTTTTCGTACGTTAGAAAAAAAATTCTACAGCCCTCAATTCGCATTTTAGAAAAAAACTTTATTAACATTTTTTATGTAAAATTTCCCATTCTTTCGAATGGCGCAGTTAATTTTTTTAAATTATATATTTTTTTAATATACTTTGCAACTAATTTGTTAAATAAAATAATTTAGCGTACACTCTACAGTTGGTAACTTTTTATATGTTGTTTCTGACAACTTTACAAAACGAAAAATAAAAAGTTCTCTTCCCGTAATTTTCGCGAAGTCAAAATCTATCTTGACTCCACTAGAATCTGTATTTCCAATCTTTCAATCAACAGAAATAGAATGTTTGAGGTTATGGTTATAATTTAAATGTTTATTTATATACAGGGTGTGCCGTAAGCACATGATCAAAAGGGTGCTGCGAAATTCCTCGGCTCAAAAAAAGACGATCTGACTTAACTTCCATTAAGAAAAAATGTCTGGCTCCTGCGCTATTGATTGTCAAAGTTCTTGAAAAAAAGTCTGTTTTTTATAATATCTGGAGAATGTTACTATGGATTTTAATGACACTTGCTTTGGACTTGTTCCTAAGTAAGACTCAAGTTTTGATGAAGCAACCGCATCCATTCGTCTTGGGCAAGTGGTAAATTCTTGAGTGTCTTGGTACAAGAATTACCAGAACTTTTTATTTGGTCGCTGGAATCAATTCATTTTTTTTATTGATGCATCAGTCCTTTTTCGAGATTTTAATGCTCTTGGTAAAATTTTGTAGCATTCATAGTTTTTACGCAAAAAAATGTTTTCCGTTTCGTTGCGGCTTAACAATATTTTAGACGTATCGCAGTAAATCTGCCTTTTTACAAGAAACGGCTTTCTCTAATAATTATGTCAATTCTTTTACCTAGGATATCAATATTGAAAGTAAAATGGTTACAATTTTAAAATATGTCGCGACGCAAAATATTGAATATCATTTTATTTCATTAGATTCATTTTTTGGTAACACGCAAAAATTGTAAGGACGTACGTAGGAAAGACATAATTCTCTTTATTGAAACTGGATGATAGTTACATAAATACGGTAGATGATGATGGAATTACAAAACATGTTCGATATGTCAGCCATTTTCTGGGATGCATAGCTGGATCCTTCAATTGAAATTGAATTGAGCCCTCCTCAACATTTCTGGATCATTCCGTATTACGTCCGTCTCGTTTTGAATCCTACGTAATTAGTTTTCCTGTACTAAGCATTTTTTCGTACAAAGTCATCCTGCTGAGTTATTTAAAGAAAACTACTAAAAAAAACTATTTTCACGATTAAATTGTTAATAACTTTTTTTCCTGATAAAATACTTTGTCAGCAAATTAGCCTGTTATTGCACTCATCATTTAAAGTAGGCCTGTGTAGTTATTTCCGGGTTATCTTAAGGTTTGACACAGGCCGAACCTCTACCAACTGGACCAAAATCCATAGTAACATTCTCCAGATTACATTACAAAAAAAATAATTTTATTCAAGAACTTAGACAATCAATAGCAGAGGAGCCAGACATTTTTTCTTAATGGAAGTTAGGTCAGATCGCCTTCATTTGAGCCAAAGAATGTCGCAGTACCTATTTGATCATGTGCTTATGGGACACCCTGTATATTCAGGTAGGTTGTCACGTTTTGTGCATTAATAAATTTGTTTTGTTTTAGATTAATGTAATTTATTGAGTCAATCATCTGAACTGCCTTACCGTATTTTTATTCGTTTTTTTTATCCAAAATGAGTTTACCTGGTAGAACCAAACTTCAATGTTGTGCTCCAAATTGCGAAAGCACTTACTATATGAAAGTTATTGGGTCGTTGTCTACAGGGAAGCTGCGGCTAGTTGACCAACCCCTAGCAGTTCTGATTCGATGAATTTCGACAGCACTAACCGTAGATAACTTTTTTTAAGTAGAACGCAACTGCTGGCACAAATTTAGTCAATACTATAAATTAATACTAAATCTAGTTTTCATTAATTTATAAAATAATTTACTGCGAATAAAAATTTTTATAATTGTTGTGGCCCCCCGTAATTCTTAGAGTTTCTCAACTTTAGTTTTCTAATTAGACTCTACAGCTTTGACAGTAGCTCCTAAGCATTGCTTCCGGTTTTTCTCCTCCGAATAGTGATACCACATCCTTGTTAGACTTTCACACCACGCTGTCGTCAACTAGTGCAATGATATCTTCGTTCGATGGTACTTTTAAAAAGTTCTTAGCCTGTCTCAATTCCATAGGTCAATGCCATACTACTTTTCTTTTTATCTTTCATTCATTCCAGTCTATATGAGTGGTTTAATCGCAGTTAAAACTCTCTCTTGGGAGTATTTTGATTAGGATCACATAGTTATGGTTTCCTAATCTTACCAAAACATCCATACAATCCCGTACCAGCCTGCATTTGATCTGCTACTATGTGCTTTATGGTTTCAATGTCTCTTCTTACTAACGGCGTTGAACACTATTCCAAAGTTGACTTGCAGGCTTCTGTGTCAGTGGTCAATGCTTGATCAACTTCCTGGTTGCTGACTCTTGCGTTTCTTTAATCTTGTGCTAACATGTCTGCCTTCTTGTTCAATACCTATATGCTTTGCCTGATGTACAAGGGACTTTGGAGGACATCATTCTTGCAGTTGGTGTCGGAAAATCTAACCCTATCTTCCTAGTGGTGTAATAGACCGTATCAATATTGTGCTTCATTAAAAAGCGTCCTATTTTATCTGTACATCCTTGTGTATAGGAAAGATGGTTGTTGCAAGATAATACTCCTTTTGCTTGTGTTTAGGTTTCTTATAGTCGGCTTGGTGAGCAGCTGATATATTATTTTCCTTTGAGAGCTGATCATAAATGATGTATGTAGTTCCTCGTCGAAGTCTCTGGCTTACAGATAGTGCGTGCTCGATGTACCAAGGTGTTGACGATCCCTTGTGTCTGGGTCAGATGGTGGTGACATTCAGCATAAGACTTTCTACAAACTAAGACAAGAACATCTAGGAACAAAAGGATATCGTCTTCTTCCAACTATTCTTTATATGTATCCATGAAAGAGGTCCAAAAATCCGTATATATTGTTATAATCACAAGTTCAGATGATCATCAACATAGAGTTGCTCAATCCAAAGATTATTTCTCGAAGGTTTGCATGAAGATATACGAGGTGAAGCCAAGGACGAACCATTTTGCCTGGAAGACAGTGATGTGCGTTGGTAGACTAAGCAGAAATTCACCCATTTCCAGAGAATTAATTATGTTTTGAATTAGAGCCCAAATTTAGTACATTTTACTAACAAAAAAAACTCGACACTGACATGTAGAAATAGGACATAGTAGAGGATAGCGTGTATAATGATGATGCTTACTGCATTAGTAAAACCCAGATAAAATGAACACGATTTCTATTTCAAAACGGACTAAATGACTAAAAAATATTCGGAGCACGCAACTAGAGCACGTTAAAAATGCAGAAACTAAAACTAATGTGATTGATCCGGCAGCGGTTGCCGCAGAGAGGGCTCTGTTTGACAAACGAACACCGGTAATTGTCTAAATGAATGATAATTGCAATTCGGAATTCAACTGTTCAAAATTAGATTACTTGGTTTATTAATGCCTAAATAATTTAACTGCGGGGCGACTTAATTGTATTTGTAATTGATTTCTCAGCCTAAACGGGTATTTACTGCGCTGAGCAAAAACTTCGGCGTTATAAATCGACAGTAATTGAATCCGCTGTGTCACAGAACGCGGAAAGAATTTGCCTCCGAGAACTTCGTTACAGAAGGGTTGAACCTTCCGCCAATTATGTTATCGGACACTTTCTCGTCGGGATACAGTTGCAAAATAATATCCTACGAGGGCCGCGTCAGAAAGAGGCCTCATTTTGTCATTGAGGCTTAGCAGTGATTGGATTATGATTAGTAAAATCCTAATAACTGTTGTTATGGTAGCTGATGTATGCATTATCGATGAGATTGATTTATAAACTTTTAAAAGTCTCGGAGAAATAGATATAAAAATCTTGTATAAAACATGTTTGGAATTTCTCCGTATGTTTCAATAATATTACGTTTCGCTTACAAAAAAAGCATCATGTAATGCTAACAATGTTATCCAAAATTTCCAAAAAATTTGGAACAAACCCATAAATTTATAGCTAGAGATATTTCTCGTAATTATTCTAAAAATGTTGCTTTCTTTGTTGTGTCTTATAGTTAAGTTAAAATAAGACCAAAACAGACAAATTTTCGAAAAGTTAACAACTATTTAAATGCATCATGCACATAAAATGATCTGTTGTTGTATTTTGTATTTGTCTGCTTTTTTCTTTCTTCGTGAGATTTTTTGGTTAGACAAAACTATTTTCTAAAAAACAATCCTTGACTGATTGTTTTGGAGTAATTTCACTAATTTTTAAATTGTCTCCCTAAAAATAAGGAAAAAAACGAAAACTATGCCGCAGATAAATACTAACCAAAAGAAAATATGTTGCTTTTTACATTGTAATATTACATTTTATAAACGTGCAAATTTTTTATGTATTTTAAACCAACCACTCAGATTACATACATATTTTCACATAATTGTACATTTAAATAAGTGTAATGACATATTAGGCGGAAAACCGCAAAAACGCTGAAACTAGCGGCGCGCTTGAAAACCGCCAGCACTGTAATCTCAATGCCCAAGGACATATTATGTGCCCGCCTGCCGCTGCGATCGGCGGCAAACTGTAGCCCGCGCCTTGTCGGCGGGAAAGCGATCTGCGTTTTGCGGTTTGGACAGAGGAAACATACACAAACTAATGGCTGATGACAAATTGTCTACTGAACCGCTGCGGTTTGCGATTTGCAGTTCAGTGTGTTTCGTGATTTTGACAAGGACTGTGCGGAATCATATCCACAGAAGTTCATTGAATGATGCAGTTGACATGCGATAATACTTAAAAAAATTTATCGTGGTGCTTTCGAATGTTTTCAAAAAATTTGGGGCATTTCCTCGAACGTACATTATTATACGGGTGCGAATTCTTGGTTCTTTCAACAGGCCTTCAACTTCAGCAGCACAAGCAGTTACTATATTAACAAAATGCGCTACCTCCATGCTACAAAGCTAAACCACAACTGATGACAAAAGGAGAATGTGACCCTCCAGGTCCCATCCTCCTGCCGCACCGCCGAGCGATTGTGCAGTATGTCATCAGACAGAAAAGTGGTTTTCATTTCCGCCGCTTTTGGCGTTTTGCGGTTTCCCGCCTAATATGTCATTACACTAAGTGATTTACAAAACCATACTTATGTAAGCAAATTGTACATAAATATACAGGGTGTTTACGAACATGAAGAGCATTTTTAAGTAGAACGCAACTGCTGGCACAAATTTAGTTAATACTATAAATTCAACTGAATCTAATTTTCAATAATTTATAAAATAATTTACTGCGAATAAAAATGTTTAGTACTCTCTTTTAAAAAATAACCAATTTCACAATAAGGCTTTAATTTTTCAATAGCCAAAACTTGTTGAGTACCTCTGGAATAGTCACCTGTATATCCAGGGTGTTTCTTAAGTAGAGTCAAGGGCCTATTCTGTGTCCAAAAATACGGTTTTTTTGTTATATAAATGTGGGGTCTTGGCTACAGCCATTGTTCAGCTACAGCGTATCAAAAAAAAAATCTGTTTTTAATTTTTAATTTCTAAACCCCTTGAGATAACTTAACCAAATTCGGTGTGCATATTTAGTATGACAGTAGGTATGAAAAAAAATATTATCAGCTTTAGAAACTGACCAGTGGCGGAGGTGTAGGTATCATCGATGATTATTTGCCAAAAAAAATATCACCCTGTATAATATTACAAATAAAATAGGCCATCATATGCGCCATTGCATTATCCTCATTTTTTGTTACCTTACACTTTCTTGTATTCCAAACCGATGAACAACAAAATTGATTTATTTGATCAAGTGCATTTTACAGTTACTTAAATTACTTAAACATATCTTAGGGAGGCCATGAAAACAATAATAAGAAGCCGTCGTCATCTTATTTATTGTGTATTGTCAAATTAAGCCAATGTTTTAAAAAGATTAAGTTTTAATAATGGCTTATGCATATTCAAATGCTGAAATGGCCAATATGGTTTACATTTATGGTCTAGCAAGAATTTATATGGAAAGATTTGCAAATCATCCAACTCGAAGAATGTTCTGAAATGTTTTTCAAGGTCTTTCAAGGTCAGGCTCATTCTGCAAGGTTCAATTCCTGAAAGACCTTGAGTGTTAGAACGTCTGAGTTGGAAGAAGCTATTCTGCATGAAATTGAAGACCCAAATATTAGTATTAGGAATATCGCTGCAAATCTTAATGTGAATCATGAATTAGTTTGGTCCGTTCTGAAGCATCAACTGTTATAACCGTATATCTCACAAAGGGTTCAAGCCTTACTGCCGCAAGACTATCCTGCCCGCCTTCAATTTTGTCAATGAATTTTGTAAAAAATTTAACAAAATGTTATTTACCGACGAAGCTAATTTTTCCAGAGATGCTATAATGAACTTTCACAATAAACACGTTTGGTCTGATGAAAACCCTCATGCAATAATGAAATAACGATTTGAACATCAGTTTTCTTTGAATGTATGGGTGGGTACTATTGGAAATTTTCTTGTTGGGCCTTAGTTTTTACCAATAACTTTAACCGGTGCCTCCTACAGATATTTTCTTGATAATGTTTTACCTCAACTACTTGGCAATGTCACAGATTAGATACAGATGTGCCAGTAAGACAAAGAAGCGAAAATTAAAGAGAGATGACGTGCACTTCCCATTTAAAAGGCCAGTTTAAATGTCCGGTGCGCAATGCGCATGTTCGTAAATACGTCGCGTTAACAGGATCCAAACATGCAAGATCCAAGACGGCTGGACTATGCTATCAATATCGAACAGTGTCATTTACATTTTCTTTTATTTTATTTCACCCACTGTATTAAAGTTCTAATTAAACCATTATCAGTCAACAAATCAGTAATACACAGTTAACCAGACATAAAAGGTATTTCAACAATTTTTTTTTATATTCCGTTTTTTCAATCCATAAATTATAATAAATATACTAAGTTTTTTATTTTATATTTTCTATATAATTATATTAGTTCCTTATGTTTTTAATTGAAGTATTTATGTCATAAAACTATTACGTAAGATAAAAATGAATAAAACCACTGGCACAATTATTGCAAAAAAACCTAAAAGATTGTGAACACATTTTATAAAGATTATAAGTCAGCAGATTTCCTATTTCCTCTAACACAACTTTGAAATATTGTATGTCTCACATATTTAAAGTAAGTGCTGTAGAGTTCATTACTTTTCAGGAA
>NW_019417416.1:521901-569582 GCF_000390285.2 Anoplophora glabripennis | reverse complement strand
ATCTCCTGGAATCGACAAACACGATACCTGGGCGTGACGATAGACCAGCGTCTCACGTGAAAACCGCATATCGTGGAGACGGTGGCGCGAGCAAAGACCACCATGGCTAGGCTCTATCCCTTACTCAAAGGTGGAAACACCCTCAGTTTAAGGAATAAGCGAACGCTTATCAAGGTGGTACTTCAACCGCAGCTAATTTACGCCTCCACGGCGTGAGGTCACGTGGCAAAAAGCCACTTAAAGTCAATACAGGCTGTGGAAAACATAGCCCTCCGCACGGCCACCGACGCGCCCTGGTACGTAAGAAACACTGACATATTACGAGACTTACAATACACAAACGCTACACAGACAATAAGACAAAACGCGGAGAAACGGTTTGACGTAGCCGCTAGACATGACAATCCCCTCCTCAGGCAAGCCGTTGACTACGTACCCGACGTGACCGACAAACACAAAAGACCTAGACATCAACTTTTTGACCCTGGGTGACCACCCCAACGACTCCCCCCCCCCTACCCGCTAACCTTTTCTGTTTCAGAGACAGCCAGGATCAAGAAACGAAGACAACGACACACACGCACACATACACACCCCCCATACCCTCCTTTCCCCTCCCCTCCCGCGCTGGGCTAAGGGCCACCTTAGCAAAGCGCGTTCCAGGCTGCATAGCCGCACTACCCTACCCAACCATACCACACATAAACATGACACTACCCCCGGGGTCACACAGACGAGCCGGCGAAGCAAAAAGAGTGCCAGAAGGGCCCTAGCCGACGGGGCCCAGCCAGGACAAAAGGAGGTCCCACAAAGCGCCTACACCGGCCGCATTTGCGGTCGGGGTAGACGACGGATGGGGCCCACCTACGAAGGCTGTCCAGGTCTACACGAGATGAGGCAGGATAAAGAGGGATAATCCCCCTCGATCCCAAATCATTGAGGCCAATTTCTAGCCATGGAATAATGGCCACCGCCACATCAAAAGCGCCGACACGGACACTTCTAGCTGTATTAAGCTGTGGTTCTAGTCCCTGTCGAAACAGCAACGGCGCGGTTCGCGAAGCGGTTTGCAACGCGGCGTAGTTGCAAGTCTGTACTTGGCTTAATATAAATTTTACTTATTAAAAAACAGTGCCACAAAACAACCATAGCTCATCATAGAAAATATAGGATTCCTCTATTTTCTATGTAGCTCATCCTGCTCATCAGCTCATCCGTAAAATAATAGAGGGCGCGTGAGGGGTCAGAGGAAAACGAACGGGTACTCTAATGTAATGTTACAGCTTATTGGAATGCTACAAGCTAATCTGAAATGTCCCTGAAGTTCTTCCAAAGTGTATTTTTTATCAATGAAAATCATTTTCTTAAAATTCTTGACATACGAACTTTCCTGTTAGTAATCTGATACAAACAATGAATGGATAATTCTAACTTCTTATAACTTATAAAACCAATGGTCACCCCTACTGTGGCTTATTAATTGTCTCTGGCTTATTAGTCAACCCTAAAATTCCTAAATTGTTACAATTATTACAGTTGAGGGCAGTCTCGATATCCCTCTTGAAATATAATAGGTATATAATTTTCCATTTTATATGACCGTTTTAATGAAAGAAATCAATAAATTTTTGCACTTGAATTAATTATTATATCTTGCACAAAATTGTCGTCAATTTATGGGTCGCAATAAATTCCTAAAGAAATTGTAAAAATAGGATACTAGCTCTAATTTTTAAATTTTTTAGCAAATGTTGGTTGTATTTTAATTTAAAGATATAATGACAACCTTGTTTATGTTAAAAATCACTAAACACGTTTTTTCCTGAGAAAATTGGACTAGTGTAGGTAATGCACCAAATCTGCTGTTAAATAACTTGAATTAATTAATTAATCAATTTATTCAGGAAGACGTGTAGTCTCCATGAATTTATTCATAAAGGGTTTGGTTCTACAACTGTACAACTGCATTATTTTAAACTTCCTGACCTGAATTTATTTGAAACAAAAACAGCTACTACCAACTTTGTAAGCAAGTCATAGTAAATAAAGACAAATTGAAAATTAATACATTTTCTTATTTTAATTTTATTCACGTATCATTTTTTATAAAAACGTGCTGATTGAAGTATCACAAATTATACTTGTCCAGCTTCTTCATGAAGAAATTCGCAATATAAAACAGGTAATATGTTTCTATTATTGTCGAATATAAATAAATAACCATATAAAATAAAATTTTTAGCCAACCTTGGATAGGGGCAAATTTAGTTAGATTGTCTTATTTACCCCATGAATATGGTGTATTGTCGACATATTTATTGGATAAATAAGGAAAATGAATTAAAATCATATAAAACATAAATACTTTATTTGTCATGTATGTAGTTAAGTAATATGTTACCAAAAGTTAGTTATAAAAAGTATATAAAAATAATTACATCTAATATCACAAATTGTCTTAACAATAATAAATAACAAAAATATCTTCTATATTATCTTTTTACACTCTACTGACAGGTAGCGGCTGAGCGTTATTTCTAGAAAAAAATAGTCCAAATATTGTTTTCTTCTCATCGACATTCTTATTTTGAGGCATTAGTGGTGAACTATTATTTCCTACTTTTGCCGTCGGCCCACTGTTTCGAAACAAATTTGGAAAAAGCTGTGAGCAAAAGATACTGCCCTCTTTTGTTACTTCATTTTTACGTTTACGTCTGCAAAAGCAAATTAAATCATTCCACATTTCGAAAGTTTTAGGAGAATAAACCCAAAGAGTTGAAAAAATAATACTGATTTTCCTTAAAACTAACTTAAATAAAGCCATCGTGAATGTGTCATAAAACTGACAAATCAAATATAAAAAATGTGGTATGAATATACCTAAACTAATTATAAGTAATCTATAAAACAATCTTTCCAGCTTTTCTGGGGATCTACCAGCTAAGAGTAAAGTGTTTCTTACATTTCTTAAAGCTATCAGCATCAAGATTGCTAAGGCACAGCTTACCAACATGAAAAATAATTGAAAAAGCACTAAGGCTAGTGTTTTCACCTCACAAAATCCAGAAAGGTAATTTATGTTAATATTGTTAGACATTAAAATGTAAAACATGGGTATCGCTGAAAAAATCCATACAGTAGTATGCAACCGGGTGGATATTTTCTCGATAGCCTCTGTAGACCACTCTTTCATGGCACTGAGGAACCACACAAAACAAAAAATGCACCACCACAGCGAATAGGCCAAATCACAGAAGAGTAATATTAGAGATATTCCTACGCAAGAGAGACTTTCCGCTGGTTTCTCCAATAGCGAGACACCTGAAAATTTGATATTTTAATTAGATTTCATTTCTAAAATTAGTGAAACAACATAATATCAACAAATGAGTGTTTCTGACAAGATATTACTCATTCATATCGGATAGCCCATTTTGAATGGGATTGCACTGTAGAAGGTGTCTCATATTTGAAGCTTAGTTTAGTGGTATAAGAAAATCCAAGATAATTGTGATGTTGCCCACAGTCATTGTCAAATTAAAGGATATTTGACAGAAAAACGAAACTTCCACAGCCCTTTTTAGTGTTCGAACATGATTTAATTAGAGAAATTAAATTAAATATCTTAATAATGAAATTATTAATGCAATCAATAAATGTTTTATTAAAGTTATTTTTTTGATATCTCACAACGACTGAGATATAAAATACAAATCCTAAGTAACAGATTTTCAGATTGCAAAATTTAGCACGAAAAAAGGACATGTGGCATTCGTTTTTTACATCTATTACTATTTAGCTTGTACCCTGCAATCTCACATAATATGGGCATAATATGTTATCCACAATTTGCTGTTAACTACAATTTACTCATTCATTATTAAGAAATTTGAATGGAATAAAATAAAATCAAATATGATATGAATATGATATATTATAAGTCAAGTTCTATGGAAACTAAACATTAATTTAAAAAGATATGAACAAAAAACTAATGTTTTTCAGAGAAAAACATTTTTTTTTTAAATAATTCCAGTTATAACCGTTTAACGAAAGAATAGTTTCACAATACATACAGGGTGTTCCTAAATAAGTGTCACAACGGAAAACTGTAAATTCCTCTTGAAAAAAGAAACATTCTTTTCCTCTTCCATTTTTCTCTTCGGGCTTTCGTTTTCGAGATACACGGTGTCAAAACTTTCATTTTTTAAAATTTTTTGCCAATATCTTAGGAACCGTTTGAACTACAGGACTGAGTTTTTGTACACGCATTACCACTATTAATAGCTACTTTTTCACACCCTTCTCAAATTTATTGAACGTGCCAGTGGTGGAGATTTTAAGGTATCGTAAGGGTTTTCCCCCCCTAACTTTTACGCCACTGGAAAAATTGACATTTGACAGCAAATTCTGAAGTGCCAATGAATTTTACACAAAAAGAGTTCTCTTGGTTCATTGCTCTAAAGTCAACCGTTTTCAAGAAAAATGACTTTATGAACAAAAACAAACATTTTGCTAACGTTGTCGAAAATCTTTTGTGATTCAAAAGATAGATAGTAATAATTAACAATTTTAACGAAATTTAACAACACTTGCAACAAGTAGCTATTAATAGTGGTAATGTGTGTACAAAAGCTCAGTCCTGTAGTTCAAACGGTTCCTACGATATTGGCAAAAATCTGAAAAAAAGTTTTGACACCGTGTATCTCGAAAACGAAAGCCCGGAGAGAAAAATGGAAGTTATAAATGTTTCTCTTTTCAAGAGGAATTTACAGTTTTCCGTTGCGCCACTTATTTAGAAACACGCTGTATAGTGGAGTAAAATCGCTTAATTCTTGAAGTAGGTGACCCTGAAGTATAACCAGATGAAACTTATACCATCTAGATGTTTTTAGCTATAAGAAATGGGAGATTAAAACTTTTTTTAGTAGGACCGAACTTTTAAAATGGCCCACAAGAATGGCCGAGAAGTCTTTCGAAAATCTGTGCGTTTCCAAACATACAGCGCATTATTTACGGAACAAAATAAGTTATCGATTCGATTTTTTTATACAATTGTAGTAAAAACTTGAGCGGTTCTTATGGTGTATTTGGAATTTTCAAAAAGTCAACGGATTTTTCATAAATTGAGCACATAAGTTAGAAATAACAAATGCTTGCATCTAAAACTTCAAGATGCGGGAAGGTAAGTGAAATATTGAAAAAGTCACCATATATGCAGTGAATGAATATAGCCTAATGTTTGCAAAAGTTTAAAAAAAATATGAGGTTGCTATCTTTAACGTTTATAAAGTTATCGAATTTTTAAAGAACACTTGATTTGGTGGAACAACGCAGTGTAGCTCTATTTCATTTGAGTACGCTGCTCTTATAAATTCATTATACACTATTGACAAGTAAATCGATATAATTTCTGCCCGAAGTGCTTAAATGGTAAATAACCAAATCAATTAACTATGGTGGTTATTTTTATGCAAAGAAAAAAGAAATCATAAATATTTTAATTTTTTTGTAAGTAATTGGTTGTGAGATATTATGTATGAAACAAGAAGTAATAGGGAATAAAAAGATTAGTACACATTCGTTTAGTTAATAATTATTAAAATTTTAAAAAATCTATAAATCTAAACATTTTCAAAATTGTAACTTTTAATTTATAACAATTTTATAAGAATACTTAGGTTTTTGAAACCAGTAACAAAAAAAAATAATTCTTTCAGACTATTGACAACCACTTATTATTACATTATAAGTTTTTAGTACAGTTGTATAAAAAAATTGAATCGATAACTTATTTCGTTCCGTAAATAATGCGCTGTATGTTTGCAAATGCACGAATTTTCGGATGTCTCCTTGGCAATTTTTCTATAAGTTTCATCGGGTTATACTTCAAGTCTCTCAAATTAATATTTCGGCACCAATTTTACTCCACTAATATAAGAAACTAACATGTCTAAGATGACAGAGTTTCAAAAAATGTGTCATAGTTGGTGCACATCAAAAAATAAGACAATACTTTAATACTTTTCTGATACAGCTTTCATTTTTTATTGTTTCCTAAACATCTCTGCAACAATTCTAGTAATTTAAATAAAATTTAAGATATAGAAAGCATTACAATTTTACATATTTTAGATTCTAAAAGGTAGTTTCAAGCTGATTTTGTTAAAAAACGCAAGCAAACGAATTTCTTGTTTTTTTGATGACACAGTTTTTATACATAGCCTTTATAAATGTTTACAAGTCACCTGGCCGCCGAGCTTAGGCAACCAACAATGCACGGTTGATACTGCCAACTGAAAATCCCTAAATCTTAATGTCACCAATATTAATGATTTGTTCACAAAAAACAATGACAAACCGTTACGAGTACACTCGAGATAATGAGTTTTAATGTAATCTTGATCTTATTATTGTTTTAATTTTACCGAAATTTAATTTGCTTGTAATCATTTATGAAGGCTGTATACATTTACATAAATATTAATAAGTCGCCTCTTGATATTCATTCAACTTGTATTATTTGTTCATCATCATATTTTCTTAATAGATTTGAGGTGTGAAAATTATTATTTAAATTACTGGAACACTATTACAAAAAATAATGAGACAAACTGCCATATTTTATTTTAATTACTAAAATTGTTAAAAAAAAACATCCGCTGTATCTTAGTAACAAAATAATAACTAATTCATGTTAATAAGAGAACATTTTACAACATTTGCTTCAGTTTTCCAAATCTTGCTATTTGACGTTAAATCGCTACATCGTTAAATTTGTAATAAAAAAATTTTGCTCAACATAACTAAAATTACAAAATTAGTCAGAAATAAGTACCGTTGAAAATAATTTTTAGTAAAACCCGAAGTTGAACAAATAAATATCATCGAAATATTTATGATGCGTTTCTACATTATTATCTACAAAAAGGTACAAGCCGGTTTTTTTATCTTAAAAAAATCAGTTTTTCAGACATGTCTTTTAAGTTTTAAGTTGATAGGTAATTGTTTTTATGATTGAAA
This sequence comes from Anoplophora glabripennis, assembly GCF_000390285.2. Lineage (NCBI taxonomy): Eukaryota > Metazoa > Arthropoda > Insecta > Coleoptera > Cerambycidae > Anoplophora > Anoplophora glabripennis. The sequence goes on along the minus strand of NW_019417416.1, from coordinate 562,559 downwards.
ATTTTTGTAAATGGTGAATGTAAGTTAAATGAATGTGAAACAAGGCTGAATAAAATATCCGGAAAGTTTAGATATCCACTCAATCCATTTTCAAATAATAACGATCAGATGATATTCACGTTATATCTAACCAAGGTTTTAGTTAATTATGTTTAAATACTTATGGCATAAGTACCTCCTAATGGAAAAAAGTTTTTATTAAGAAGTGTTCAAAAATGTTTAATTTTCAACATGTGACATTTTTCCTTGCAATTACTACAAGTTATCATTCCAGAAATTAGCGGCTGATATCAGATTTGCAATCTTGCATCCCACTGAAATTTGCAATTCCATTATTACTGACCGACAGTGAAAATTTTCCATAAAGAGCTAGGCGAAACAATTTGAGAAGCGAACAGCAACGAATAAAATTCTACTGTAACAATTTAAAACCTTGGCTGACCCCACAAAATGTATTTCAGCCTATATATTTTACTAATGAAGTATAATTTACCTGCACAAGTATATGGTCCTTCTATCCACCTTATAAGGTAAATGGTACAGGTTACAAATCCACACGAGGTAAGGTACAGAATTGGCCTGGCAGGCCATCGAAATCTTTTCGGCTGAATCATAAACGTTATTAAGGCAAATATTGTAAACATCAAACAAATAATTGACCATACCGCCACCCAAATCTGTAAAATAAATAACATAATTAATAGAACGTGATTGCAATTACCAATTGTCTGAAGGTAATGACTTGTACAAAGTTCTCGGACTGGTCGATTTTTTGATATCACCAAGTCACACTATGATGCATACCTTTTTTTTGCAATGTCAAAGCCCTCTACAATACTTCAATTTTTTTAAGTAGCAGTTCAAATGTATATAATTCAGTTGGAGTTTATTTTAGCAATACTGCAAATACTGAGAAATATTTATTAACACTAAAAAATTTAGAGAAAAAAAAAAACTAAATACGCATTAATTTTGTCAAAAAGTGAAAGGAAAACATTTTTAAAATACCTAAATCTATTTCAAAATAATCTGCTCAAATTTTTACATTTTAGTAGTATGCCTTGATTAAATATAAAATCAATATGTCGTTTTTCTATTTTCATTATGTAAATAACAAAAAAATGGGGAAATAACACTTAATCCGACCACTGTAACAACTGATGATTATAAATTGATTTATTAAGAAATCCCATAAAAGATTTTAAACTTAATAATATATGATATTTATCATATTTGATTTAACAGTCATTTTTGCATTTAATAATAGTGTACTGGTTTAAGCTGATAATTATTTTATCTTAAAACCAAAGAAACCACTTCCTCTTTGCTGAATGTGCTATGTTTGTTACATATTTTCATATATCAAATTTTTAACCAGTGCATTGCACCAGCACTAAATTATAGTTGAGTCATTTATTTAAAATAGTAAAGTAAATGTCTATTGTCAAGATGATCATATAATATAGGTAGGTATATATTATTTCTTAAATTGTGGAATGCATGTGCATTATTATTATAGAGCAGGGGTCGGCAAGTAATTTTAGGTGGGGTCCGGATACTTTTGAAAATTTTTAACGAGGTCCAGAAAAAAAATTCATATTTCTAATTTTTTTATTTTAATTTGGACTCGAATTTAATCTGCTTACTAATTAAGAACTCAAAACACTCAAACAATTGTGAAATACTAGAAAAAATGATAAGATTGGCACTTAAACGTAAAAATCATTTTTTAAATAATTTATTTGAGTAATTTATACTTTCAAAAAATTTTTGGCGGTCCAGTATTTTACCTTCCGCGGTCCGGACCTGGACCGCGGTCCGCCAGTTGCCGACCCTTGTTATAGAGGGTTTAAACTTTTTTTAAACCTCTTTTTATGAATATTAACATCAAATTACTGCAAAGGTTATTGAGATATAGGATAGGTCAAACATACATTTTTTAAATTTAAATGTCGGGTAACTTTCTTAGTTGATACACATCTTTGTTTATTTGGGTAAATGTTCTAGAATACAAAAAAAATATTTAGAGTATTATTTTTTTCCAACTGCATAACTTTTTTGTGTGTATATCAATGTATGGATTAAAATAAAATTGATAGATAAAATCTTATTCAGATTCTATGCATAGAAAGAAATAAGAAAAAAAATGTATATGAGTTATTTCTAAACTGTTCGTAAGAATGCCACGACTGTAAATACTGTCCCCAAAGATATACTTATATTTTTTTATAACTTTAGAATAATCGTAATAATGCATTTTATGAAGTATTTTTTTATAAACATATAATTGTCCTTCCAAATATAAGAGAGAGTATTTTAATACATCTAATGCAGAAATTTTCTTGTTTGACTAGAAATCCACAGCAGATATCACTGTTTCCCAAGAAACAAAATACCTTTAAGTCAACTTTTTATTAAAAAATCTAAAGGTAGATAGTTACGGGCATACGAACAAATAAGTTTATATATTCAATGGGATAGGGACATCAAAAAAATAACATGCATATTTTCTTACTTATTCTAAAAATAATATACTAAATAACTTTACTACTACTAAACTAAATAATTTACTGAAGTAAACAAAGATATGTACCTACCAAATAAAATAAATAAAAATTATCTAGCTAAAACAGTTTTAGGACAATTTTTTTTTCTTGGTATCATATTAAGTGGGCTGTGGGCTATATCACAGTAGACGTTGATTTGTTGTATGTAGGTAAATGGACATCCTGTATATACAAGATGCATACATACTTGGAGAGGATTTTTTAATAGCAAGTAAAATGCATTAATAAGCACTTTAAGTAATCAAAATCCTTGAAACTACAAAATAGTGCTTAAAATTATCGAGGATCTCTAAAATCGTTTCTAATGTACATATAAAGAAAGATGAATGCCGTAAATGAAATACAATTGATTTTGTTTAAATTAGCTTAGTACAGAACCTTCATAAATGATTACCAGCCTCGTGACCAGTAATTTTGTTTGGAACAGTAATTTTATTTTCTTCACATTATTGGTAATTAAATTTAAAAATTGTTAAAACAATATAAGATCATGATTACATTAAAACAACATTTTGTTTCACAGGCTGTAATTGGTGTCATTTTTCACAAGACTCTATTCAACCAATCAGTGCAACGGTTTTTTATCATTCATTGCAAACGAATCATTAATATTGGTGACGCCAAGATTTAGGGATTTTTCACTACCAGTACCAACCCTGCAATGTTGGTTGCCTAAGGTCGGCGGTTACGTGGCTTGTAAACATTTATAAAGATTCTGTATCTTTAGTTGCACATCTTTATGTACAGCAGTTTTCAAATAGGCATGTACGAGCACTTGTAAATAGAGGCAGAGCTACGGGTGAAGTCAGCAGTTCCAAAAAAGTTTTCATTGTATATATATACTATTCGCAAAAAATGTCTGCCAATCGAGTTTTCGCATCTCTATTCATTTACTCTTCAAATGTCCTGTCCAAATTTGTAAACACCCTGTATATATTTACTCTATTAGCTACAAATTTTTCTTGGAGGACATGTTGACAGGTCTATCTCTAATAGTAGAGGAATGAATACTAAACCTAGTTGCCCAGCAAATAATACATTTGTATTTTGACATTCTTTTGACCATATCTGCCTTACAAATAAATATAGATCCGTCATATTGCGCTTTCTTACAAAATAGTAAATTGTTAACTTCTCGTAAATTAATATTTAAAAAAATCAATACAGGTACTAGGTAAACTGAATTAAGTACAAACTTTAAGTATAGTTATCGAGACGTTATATGTTATATACAGGGTGTATCTAAATAACACCGAAAAAATTCAAGGGGCGATTCTCCGATGAAAATTAATAGGGGTCTTTGGTATAAAATTTTTTGAAAAAACCCTCCCCTGAAAAGTTACGCCCCTCCTAAAATTACAAAAAAAAATTGTTTTTCTTTTTTATCTTCCACGTACATCAAGCTAAAGAAACCAAACTTGGTGAACATTATCTGTCAATAAAACTACACTTTTTGAATTTTTTTCAACCCTGAACTATTTTTGTAAGGGGTTGAAATAATCAACCCCTATGACATTTTTTCTTATAATTTTTTTTTCGATAAAATTTTTTCCTTTTAAAAAATATGTCTAAAAAACCCCATTCATTTACTAACTTTTTGATCTCTTCAAGTTTCTTCGAAAAGTTAAGGATTTATGACAAAAAAAAATAAATGTATTGTAATGTATTTTTAAAAAGATGAGCTGTTTAACGCGAGTGTATTTTGCCGAAAGATCTAGTGGCCTGTTCTTTACAATGGAATCCGTAGAAACAAATGTCAATGTCATTTATTGTTACTGTTTCTTACTATTTCACAAGTTTCATGATTTTGTGTAGAAAATATTAGTTAATAAACCGAAAATATGGTTAACTATTCGAATTTAGAAATGGCAGATATGCATTTTACATATGGGTATGCTAACGGTAATGCATTGGAAGCGCAAAGACTTTATGCTGAACAGTACCCAGAGCGTAGATTACCCCACCATACTACGTTCACAAATATTCACCAACGCTTGCGGGAACTTGGAAAATTTGAAAAGAGAAGTCATGACTGTGGCCGTAGCCGAGAAGTTAGAACTGAAGCTGTCGATGAAGCCGTACTTAATTTAATTGAGGAATCCCCAGAAACTAGTACCAGGAAAATAGCTCGTGTCCTAAATGTAAGCCATTCGGTAGTTTTTAGAATTTTAAAAGAACAACAGTTATATCCCTATCATCTCCAACGGGTGCAGTCGTTACTGATTCGAGATTTTTTACCACGTGTGGTTTTTTGTCAATGGCTTATTAATATGATCGGCCAAGCGCCGCAGTTCTTAAGAAATATTTTATTTACTGACGAGGCGAATTTCTCAAGAGACTGTATTAGAAATTTTCGTAACAATCATATTTGGGCTGAGGAAAATCCTCATGACTTTTTTGAAGGAAATCATCAGTATCAATTTTCATTAAATGTGTGGCTCGGAATTATCGACGATCATTTAATTGGTCCCTATTTTCTTCCACGACGATTAGATGGTGACTCATATTGTCATCTTCTCGAAGAATTACCTATTATTCTTGAAGAAGTTCCCATTCAAATTAGGCAACGTTTATGGTTTATGCACGACGGTGCACCAGCCCACTTTAGTATACGTGCAAGACGTCACTTGGATGAGGTGTATGCCAATCGATGGATAGGTCGAGGAGGATATGTAAATTGGCCAGCCCGCTCCCCTGACCTTAATCCTTTGGATTTTTGCATATGGGGATATCTGAAATCTTTGATCTACTCAAGGCCAGTTGAAGATATCAATGATTTGCGAAACCGCATTGTAGCAGGGTGTGAAACGATAAAAAATTCACCAGGAATATTTGAACGCATACGCAATTCTATGAGAACAAGAGTAGATGCTTGTATTGAAGCTGAAGGCAATCATTTTCAACATTTTTTGTAGATTGTATTGTCAATATCCGACAGATTTTTATTTTTTGTTACTGTTATAACATTATTCATCATTTGTTCACTTTTAGTCTAAGTTCCAAACTTCTTAGCCTAGTAGAATCATAGGTCAACTATTTGGTTGAGTGTTTTTTAATAAAATGTTATTTAATATGACAATAAATGACATTGACATTTGTTTCTACGGATTCCATTGTAAAGAACAGGCCACTAGATCTTTCGGCAAAATACACTCGCGTTAAACAGCTCATCTTTTTAAAAATACATTACAATACATTTATTTTTTTTTGTCATAAATCCTTAACTTTTCGAAGAAACTTGAAGAGATCAAAAAGTTAGTAAATGAATGGGGTTTTTTAGACATATTTTTTAAAAGGAAAAAATTTTATCGAAAAAAAAATTATAAGAAAAAATGTCATAGGGGTTGATTATTTCAACCCCTTACAAAAATAGTTCAGGGTTGAAAAAAATTCAAAAAGTGTAGTTTTATTGACAGATAATGTTCACCAAGTTTGGTTTCTTTAGCTTGATGTACGTGGAAGATAAAAAAGAAAAACCATTTTTTTTGTAATTTTAGGAGGGGCGTAACTTTTCAGGGGAGGATTTTTTCAAAAAATGTTATACCAAAGACCCCTATTAATTTTCATCGGAGAATCGCCCCTTGAATTTTTTCGGTGTTATTTAGATACACCCTGTATAGGTACTTTACATAATTCTTATTTCGAATAAATGGTTAAACATCCACAACATTGTCGATAATATTAACAGTAAATACCTCAAAAGTTTCTGCTTCTGATTTTCGGAAATCTTGCTGATCTTGCTTGCACAAAGGTACACATTTATGGCCAAAGGGAGTAGTGTTTGGCGGACAGTTATGAACGTTCAAATTGTCTATATCTTCGGGATTGAAGTAGTTACCATGCACTATTTCATTATCCTCAGGTTGTTGCATGCATAGCTCTGTTGGTGGTTCGGGAAAACTGGAAAATAATAATTGGATTATTTTCTTATAGATTTAATTTTTAATCAATCATTTTTTGAGAAATACCTGTATTATTACAATAAAGTAATGAGGAATAATATTTTTTTATACATTTACATTTTGTAATCTAGTTAGTGTTATAGGAAATGGATTATGTGTGTCTAAAAGAGTTGGCCTTTTTTCGTACATCGTTTAAAATAAACAAATGAATCTAAAATAAAAAAGTTTAGAACAGGGCCAACTTCAACTTTTTTTTAATTAGAGTACCATGCATTTTTTACATATGTGTAGATATGACACTTTTTTAGGATTATAATAATATATGGTTTCATAGATCTCAAATAATAAGCGAGATACGGACAAAATAGTATATCTTAAAATATGTTGGGCAAAGATTCAATGGCTTAGCAACTAAATAATATCCTTTTCCTAACACCATTAGGTTTATGGAACACTTTCTTGGTCATATTTCCCTTTCTACGACAAGCAATAGAGATTTTTGACACACTTAAATATTACAGCAAATTTCATGTATTACCTTTTGAAAAATACTTAGTAAATGAAAACCCAAGTGATTTTCCCAGCAAAGTCGTGAACAATTTTTTTTCAAACAATAAAAACTGCAAAAATTACATTTTCTTGTTTTTTTTTATATCGAAAAATAATGATGGAATCGTCTCTCAATAAGACTTGTAGAGAATTATAATTAATCGTGCGCAAGATGGTTTCTGTCCGATGTATTGTTTTTGCACAATTGCATTATAAACAAAATTAGGGTCTTTTTTGCACAGCGTGGCGATTTATCAAAAATGGTCCGATTTAAATTCTGAAAACAACGGCATCTGAAAGTAGACGACAAAATCTCCAATTTGTATATCACGGATTTTCGCCTAGGTTCGCCCGAAACGATCGAAAGTACGCTCGAGTCGGAGTCCTCCGCTCGCTGCTTCCCCCACTATCACTATCCGACTCTGGTTCGAGCGGAAATCACTTGGGTTTTCATCAGTGTTACCAGATCTTAACAGGAGATCTCCTGTTTTCACTCTCACTCTCCTGTTCTACTGTTTTCACTATGAGATCTCCTGTTTTTAGTCTCAATATCTATTCTTCTGGTTTCCCTATGAAATCTTCTGTTGATTATACTAATTTTCCCCAGAATAAGAATATTTTAGTACGACACTGTTCTCTAACGGCACTGTGTTCGTCACTTGTCAATATTTTCAGTCCTGTTATATTTTCTGTAGCCCAGTTCATGTACATATTTAAATTTTAAATCCTCAATTCGCGTTTATATGAACTGGGCATAACAGAATAGAAGGCGAGTTCGTTTCGTTCATTTACTTCAGCAGGATTCCGGAATTTATTATTTTGACAGTTGTCAACTATTAGGCCGGTGCCCCATGCATCCGAATTCCGATGTACGATATCCGAAAATATTTTAATTCATACGTACGATAATATTATAATTCACACGCATCCGAAATTAATCTCATAGAAATCAAGTACAGAACCATGGAATTTATTACAAGATGAAGATGAAACATTTTCAAATGACAACCATAGGTATATATTATAGAAAATATACTTAATATTATATTTTCTACATTCGACATTATAATATAACATTTATTTGACTGTTAATATACCAAACAACAATCATAGCATGTTATGAAGTAAAAAAGTGAGGTTAAAAACGTACGATTTCGGATAAAAGTTAAAATTATTTCTACTTTTTCCGACGTCGTGTGAATTTAAAAAATTTCGGATGAAAATGAGCGGTCAAAATTTGAATGTATATTAACCAATAGGAACACTTTCGGACCTTCGTATCGTCGGAATTCGGATGCATGGGACACCGGCCTTAAACGAACTCCTACATTTATATATTTCGCTATATTTTGTGCATGTACTTGTGTTCCTCTATTAAAAAATATATTTATTAAAATCTCCTGTTGAAAAAAGAAATCTCCTGTTTTTTGGCTACATTCCTACTGTTGACAGAAATTTTCATCTGGCAACACTGGTTTTCATTTACTAAGTATATTTCAAAAGGAGGCCTATTCCCTTACTACTTTCTGACATTTGTATATTTATTTTAATTAGTCCAAAAAACAGCATACAGAAATCTCAAAATCTTTTGTATAATTTTTTTTATCACAATTAACAAACCCCTTAATAGTCGTCAAAATATAAATGAATATACAAGTAGAATACCTATATTGAAACTTATTATCTTAATTCAATTAAATTTGTATAGGTATTTATTTATTTTTATTTTAAAAAGATGAGATTATACAAATTTTCCCACATTTTTAAATTTGTATAAAATGTTTTACATGTCACATCGCTTTCTGGAATCTAAAGCGATTTAAAAATAAAATGAGATTATACTGATTTTCAAATTTAGAAAACATGTTTTACATCTTATATCAATGACACGTCCGATTTCAGGAACTGATTTCTGATAAAATCAAATTCTGCGTATTAATAATTGCTAAATCATAAATGCATTAATGTAATTTTAAAAGTGTCCATTACACATAAACAACTATACTATTTGATACAGTAATGGTAGTTCCATCTAATATTTATCTGCCGATCAAAGATATTGGTGTGTAAAAGCGATAACTTCCATTAATACCATTTATTAAGTTGTTATGTACTTATCAAGATATGTTAGACGATTTCTCATGTATTTAATAAAATACAAATAAAATAACTCCACACATGTATGAAATATTATACGATTGTATGAGATCAGAAACAACTACGGCCACCGTTAAAAAGTTGATTATTATCTAATTATCTTTGTGAGATTAAATTAAGTGATTCTCCATTTTAGACCAAACGGGTTTTACCTATGGTTTAAAAAAAATACCAGTATTAAGTTATGTATGTTTATTATACAGGGTATCCCATATTTAAGTGCTAAAATTATTACTACGTACTTATCTCATAAAAACGTATAATCTATTTTTTTCAAAAACCTTTTTAATGTTTAAGACTACTTTTAAGATTTAAGATTTTTTTTTTTTCGTTCGTGATGTATAAATCGAAAGGGTTGGGTTAATAATAAACTAATAGAAGCATACAAAATGGGAACTAATTAATTGGTACTAGTACATTTAATGTTTAGGCCAGCAAACAATTTTAAGATACTAAATTATTCCATTAAATATTCGCATCCGTTACTTATGTATTTCTGTAATTCACAGGGTTTTGTTAGCAATTTTAATGGGTAGAAAATACCAAACAAAAATATGGGTTTTCAGAAAAATTTATTACTTATATAAAAATTGATGGTTTTCTTCTCAAACGACCTGTTTTTTATTTAAATATTCAAGGATTTTTTAATAATTATTAAATTTTAAATTAAATTATCTTTGCATTTAGGATAATTTTCATATTTTCATAGTCAAATCAAAGATTTTTCGATTTAGATTCAGATTTATACTTAAAAAAAATAAAAATCGTTTCTATTGAATAGGTACAGATTCTTTAAATTTGACAAAACAAAAATATTCATAATAATTTGAAGAAACAAAATATATTTAATTTAAAAAGAGTGAATTAAATGTTTTAATATTTTATTAAGGAAATATTTATTTAGATTTTTTTTTCTATCATGTATTTAACGATAACTTAATAATATTTTTCCAATATGTAAAACAAATTATTATGAATTAATATTCACGAAACTAAAAGTACTTTATTGTTTTAAACATATCAGTTTGAATGGCTAATTATAATGATAATGGCTTACAATAATAGTAATAATTAGCAATAATATTAATCATAAATAATTTATGACCTAAAGCGTAAAGTACAAAATTAACCAAATACATAATATTAAAATATGAAAACAAAATTATATGGGTATATTATATTCAAAAATGGTGGCCCAACTCAAGATTATAACTTTGAATTAGTCACTATTCTTTTGATAATCTAATGTCATTAAAGACTTTTATAGGTTTATAGTTTTCAAGTAATAACAGTCGAATATCGATATGACTTACTCAATTTTTTTTACAAAAAATCAAAAAAATATTGCTTCTGGAAACACACATCATTTTTTGGCTCGAATAAACGATTAAGGGGTAAAAAATGTCCGACGTAATTGTACTGTTGTCAGATATAACCGAAAATTTTATTGTGTTAAATGGAACACCCTGTGCATTTTTACTTATTTACTTTTACAGAACACTTAACAATTACAATAACATAGATTAATAAGCCCATCTCGATAGTAAAAGAGCAGATCAGAAGTGTGTGCCAGAAGCATAATGTGACAGAAAAATATGAATACTTTTTGTCAGGTAATTAAGTTTGTCTAAATCGAGGTCTAAATATTGGTTTATGATATACAGGGTGTTTCAGAAAACATGGGCCAATGCTGTGGGACAGATTCCTAACCTAAACCTAACCTTTTTCATATCAACATTGGGTGTCAAAGTTTTAAAATAAAATATGTTTTTTTCCAAACATCTAGATTTCCACTTGAGGGAATTAAATGAAATTTAGGCAACTAACTATTTACAACCGAATATACATTCCTAGGTATTATTATGTTGAACATGAATTACAGGACCGGACCTACTTGCAAGCCCTTGGATTTATTGATATCTATACTCAAACGAAAATGTTCTCCCCACTAAAAACTCAAAAAATGTAATATGAACCAGAATAGTTCCAGATTTTGAAGTAGATCTTTGATATGAGCGGTGATATGCGGACGTGCATTAAGATGCAAGAATGATCTTTCCTTGACCTTCTCTTGATCAGGTTTTTGATGTGGAAAATACGGTTCATTCTTTACACGTTATGGGAGAAATTAAAAAAATTCCATTGCCTATGTCGCTCGACTTTTCTTCACCAAATCGACTTTTCAGTCTCTTGCAAATGTTCAGCTTCAATTGTTTCGTAAGAAAATGCGTTATTCACGATTGGAGAAGCTTCTACTTCATTCACTGAAGACTGAATGGTTGAATTAAATTATAGTTTGTTTAAAAGCATCGTGTATAGGTCATAGACAAAATAGACTGAACTGTAGAGGCAAACCGGTGAAGCCAACCGTCAGCCAAATCTCGGCCCTGCCAGCCTCGCGCTCTCAGTCGCTGTTAGACATTCCCTGTGTCAACATTGTTACTGTTTTGTTAAATATATTGTTTTCCTTTGTGCAATCATGGGACAGTGTATCGTTGACGATTGTAGTAGCAGATCTGATAGCATTTCATTCTTTAGGTAAGTAATAATATAAAAATATTTTATAACATTTCGACGGCGTCGCGCAGCATTCTCCATCTCACATGCACTTATTTCCAGTGTTGGCTTCATGTTTTTTAGTGCCCACGTTATTAGCTGATGTAAATATACAGGCTCATATTATCAACCGGCTATTTACAATTATTTTTTTGTCACAATTGGTGTTTATTTTCATGATGGCTATTAAAAATAATTGTAAATATTGAACCCTCAACCTATAATTTCAATAATAAACATACGTTAATGTTAAATTACAGGTGATTATTACTGAATAAAATTGTATTATTTCCCCATTTTCTTGTGTTAGAATGCTGTGTTTCATGTGTTAGAACTTATTAGAGCTATTTGCGAAAAATATGTAGATATAAGAATAAATCACGAAACAAAAATATTTAACTCTCTAAAAGTTACAAAACGACATGTACTAAATAAAGTTACAATATTTAAAGGCCAATAAAGATTTTAAAGTAATGTTAGAATTTTATTTTTTATCCAAATTTTAAAAATCTTAATAATAGCTTTAGCAATTTTAATGTTTATATTCGTATATTAAAAATATATGCCGTTACATTTTGCATTAGTTAAACTAATTTTATCATTATGTTTCAGAAAAATGACAATTTAAGAAATAGAAAAAATAATAATATATTTTTTTAATAACTCCTATAAAAACAGTACACTCAAGCTACAGAAAAATAAAAGTGTGTATCATGTATTAAAAAACTTTTTGAATGTGAACTTATTTAAAAAATATGAATAAGAACTTGTGAAGACTGTATGTGAAAAGTATATCGATGTGATAATAAATCATGAAGTTAAAATATTTAATTCAGTGAAATCTACTAAAAGACAAATATTAAATAAATTAGTATTACTTAATGGACAATAAATATATTTAAATTATTTTGTAGGTTTATTTAATATAAGCAAGACAAATTATATTATTTTCTGAATTACAAACTTGAAAAATAACTATTTGTCATAAGTATAAAAATATTGCCTTAATCCGAACCTGCTCAAAGTATGCGCGCTCAGATTACTTCCCCGCAATTTGGCTTCATCGGTTCCCGTGCTTTGGGATAGGAAACGTACACTCTAGGTGCTCTGTGTGTATAGGTATATAATAATTTTGTCTAGTTTCTTTGATATGTAATTCAATTATAATTTTAATTTTTTTTACCCCTGAATCCCAAATTTCATATATGTAAATCTTACAACCCGTATAAAAGCTTCTCCATCCAAGGACACCGGTCACGGCTGAATGAGATCAAAGCGCGCCGACGATGGAGTGAAATAGTTGGTTTACATGTGCTGTGGTTTTTGAAAAATATAACAGAAACACAAATATCTCCAAAAATATTTGACGTAATAAATATAAAAAGTCACTGCGTTTATATGCAATTCCATTTTGCCAACCAGTGGCACAGGTACCGGGAGATGCCGGTACTAAGTATTTCAGAATTCCGACGCCACTGACTATATTGGAAATTCAATTAGTTAATTTCATCCACAGTAGTATTTCGAAGAAGAAATATATATTCCATTTTATTTGTAAAATTAGTCTTTTGCGAGATATTTTTTTTTAATCTAAAATATACTACCCAGTTTAATAAATCGAAAATAATTTTATTTCGTTTCAAATTAAATTATATATACAGGAATTTATGTTGCAAATACGATTCTAAATATAATTATAAATTCAAAAAAATCATTGTGATAGACATTTTTTATTTTCCGAGGTATTGCAAGGGAAAATTTTTACGCTACTGCCTTTTTTCTAGTCACATGGAATTTAAAATCGTATTTGTAAGAAAAAAAATTTTGGAGAAACGAACGGTTTTAGAATTATTTTCGATATGTTCAACATGTAGCAAGTTCAGGTATATACAGGGTGTCTCACATTTAAATAGCAGGACTTCAGGAATCAGTAGGAGACCTCATTTTGAGTTTAAAAGTTCCTATATATATGGGTCCTAAAACGCTTAGTTTCTGAGATACAGGGCGTTCAATTTTATTTTTGTTTTATTTATTTATTTTTTAACTAAATAACCGCTGACAAAAAAATCATCATGTTGCGGCGAAAGACTTAGTATTTAAGGGCAAATAATTTGACACAGAAAATCATCGCATATTAGTTCCAGTGGTGGAGATAGAGGGGTCTCTATGCATATTTTTATAAAAAAAAGTATAGCCGATTTGATATTTTCCAAATGTTTTCGAAAAATATGAAAGAGCATTCAATTTTACCCAGAAAAGGCCCTCTTGTCCAAAGTCGATAGGAGGTGGCGTTTTCAAGAAAAACCGAAAATACTGTTTAGAAGTCGAATTAAGAAAAACCGAAAATACTGTTTAGAAATCAAATCAGACTTGAAATGTCATTCTAATATTGACATTTGCGCTTATTTTATTATAGTTTCTAATTGTGTGTAGAGTATTAAAAAAAATTGCAACAAATTCAAAATGCCGTTTAAGTTTACGAACCAAGAATACGCAGATATTCACTTCGTATACGGGTTTGCCAATGGGAACTCGGCAGAAGCTGCTAGGGAATATCGGAGACGATTTCCTAATAGAAGACAGCCGCATCCACACGTTTTTATTAATATTCATCAACGTTTCGCTAATGACGGATTGAATCTGGTCCATAGGGATCGCAACATAATTAACGTTAATATTGGCAGAAATAGGAGGAATCAGCGAATCTTGCACGAATTTGACAGAGATCCCACGACGAGTACCAGAAAAATTTCCAGGATTATTGGTGTTTCCAGGTGCACTATTTCTAGAACATTAAGACGAGATCATAGACATCCCTACCACTTACAACCTGTTCAGGGTTTACGTCCGGGTGACGAGGAACATAGAATAGCTTTTTCTCGGTGGATTCTTAACTCAATTGAAAACGACGGAAATTTTTTATCACACATATTATGGACCGACGAGTCATGTTTTACTCGTCGAGGTGTGACAAATTTACACAATCAGCATGAGTGGGCACATGAAAACCCGCATGCAATCAGACCACGAAATTTTCAGCACGAATTTAGTGTTAATATTTGGCTCGGCGTTTATAACAATTGTCTTTTCGGCCCTTACATCTTACCTCAACGACTGAATTCTGCGAATTTCTTAGAGTTCTTAGAGACCGAGAGTGCCAACATGTGGGAGGAAATTCCTCTGAATTTAAGAATGCGAGCATGGTTTCAACTTGATGGCTGTCCAGCTCATTTTGGCCGAAATGTCAGGAACTGGTTGAACACCCACTTTCCCGAAAAATGGATTGGCCGCGGGGGTATCGTTGCATGGCCTCCCCGATCCCCTGATCTGACACCCCTAGATTTTTTCCTCTGGGGTTTTATTAAAGAGAGAGTTTATACCACTACTGTGGACACAAGGGATGAACTTATTCGTCGGATTCGGAACGCATGCAGTGAAATCAGAGACAATAACTTAATTCAAATGAGACGTTCTATTCAGCGTCGGTGTCAGTTATGTATCGAAGAAAATGGTTTACATTTCGAACATTTGCTTTGATGTAATATGGTTTTCGTTATTTATTTTTGTATTTATTTTCATTTAATTAATTAAAAACAATTTTAACCGAATTTTTGAACTACATATTTAATTTAGTTGTAACACAATGTTTAAAAATTATTATTTGACTTCTAAACAGTATTTTCGGTTTTTCTTGAAAACGCCACCTCCTATCGACTTTGGACAAGAGGGCCTTTTCTGGGTAAAATTGAATGCTCTTTCATATTTTTCGAAAACATTTGCAAAATATCAAATCGGCTATACTTTTTTTTATAAAAATATGCATAGAGACCCCTCTATCTCCACCACTGGAACTAATATGCGATGATTTTCTGTGTCAAATTATTTGCCCTCAAATACTAAGTCTTTCGCCGCAACATGATGATTTTTTTTGTCAGCGCTTATTTAGTTAAAAAATAAATAAATAAAACAAAAATAAAATTGAACGCCCTGTATCTCAGAAACTAAGCGTTTTAGGACCCATATATATAGGAACTTTTAGAATCAAAATGAGGTCTTCTACTGATTCCTGAAGTCCTGCTATTTAAATGTGAGACACCCTGTATATATAAGTATATTTTAGGCTTAAAAAAAACTAAATAACTCGAAAATGACTCGCTTTACGAATAAAATGCAATATATATTTTTTAAATTTAAGAATAAACGGACCGATTGAATTTCCAAAATACGAAGTCGAAATTCTCAGGTTCTTAATAAAAGTATCTTCTGGTATCTCCGCCACTGACTGGATAACATAATTGAATACAAATTCGGTGAATGATTACCTTTTTTTTAATTAAGTCGTCGCTCCAAGTTACAGTCGTTTACGACAAACATCTCCAGAGATATGTGCCTAAATGTAATATTAAAAAAAAATAACACCCTGTCTCGAAAACTAGGCTGCCTATAACATAATTTCATGTTTTTTCTGAGAACTGAATGGCAACATTTTATTTTTTCCAAGCACTTCTAGGACATCCGTAAATGTATCAAATTTTATATTCTTTATATAAGTTCTATTCAAATATGAAAACTCATAGTTTTATTTAAAATAATATGTATATATTAAACCTATATCTTCATAACATGAAAATTCAACTTCAATATGGGCACTTAACCTATCAAAAATTATAAATTTATTTTCTCAAGGAATAACAAAATAGGTAACTAATAAAAATGTTTGCTTTTCATTAAAATCTAACTTGTTCACAAGCTTAGGTTATAGAATTAACGGTTGAAATTACTAAACACTTTTCTTACAATAAAATTATAATCAATAAAAAAGTGAATTCTATAGGTGGGTAGGTATAATATTGGTTACCTACTGCTGTTATTATTGATAAGATAATTATTGATTATTATTATATTTACAGTGTTCTACGTAAGACTTCAATATTTTTAATAACTGTTTTAGTTTTTGTTCGATTATTTTCATTTTTTTTTTAAGATGAAACTTATTGAGTTTCTACAATCATTCACCACATGAGATGCCACTATATATCGAAAAAATTAAAAAATTGTATTAGATATTTAAAAAAAAAAGTAAAAACAAAATATTGTTCAGAAACAGCCAAAATTTGATTAAATGTACTTTTCAAAATAAACATCAGCAGTAACAATATTTTTATTCACTCAAAATCAAAAAATCATTTTTTAGGAAAAAAAACTTGACCATTGCATGCATATGCGTCTTCTTTTACATTCAAATTAAATTACAATAAGGATAAATAACACAAATTAAATTGGTATATTAAAAAAATGTTGTATACAGGATGTTAGAATTTTACTACCTTAATTTTGACAGACGATTAAAGACAGACAGACATTAAAATAAATAAAAAAACCTTATATGACGCAACCATTTCCGAGAAAAAAATTATCAAATTCTCCAACTTGATGTTCGATTAATTAACTAATTGACTGACATAACTGCGTGCATAGAATACCATAAAATACAATGTTTATCACATTTTTGAACTTCTTGATGCTTAATTCTAAAAAATAATTAGCGTTGTAAAAAATTTAAATTTCAATAATATTCATATCGAGCAATGTGACAACGACGCGGCGGTTTATTAACATGAGGTACTAAGGTGTCCAGCAACCACCAATACGCACTTCAGTTGGTATCTGGATTCGACCGTGTCGGAGTGTTTTTTGCGTACCGCTATTTCCTTTTCTTGAGGTATTTTCCAGCTAGTGCGCGAAAATTGGATTCGAAGGTGTCGTGCGTGCTTCGAAAATGGTGGTGAACATTTTGAGCATATGTTGGAATTGGGGAAATAGGGAATTTTGCTTTATTTCTTGGAATTTTTAAGTCACTTTAAAAAGTATACTTAAATAACAACTAAATGAACTTTAAAGCAGCTGAGCACTATACTCCATTTGAATAACTTCTCAGTAGGGGAAACAAGGTCACTAGATTTACAAACAGAGGTATCTACTAGCTACTGCAAAAAGTTTTTTTTGTTACGCGTTGTGCTGCCCTCTGTTAACGGATTGTATTAACATATCGGAATACCGGAGTCGGAATTGTATAAGTAGTGACATCTATTAAAGAAAAGGCAAACGACGAAAACAAAGATGACCACCAGTCGCTGAATTACAAGTGGAAGTGGATCTTATTTGTGGAAGGGCGAAACGGGCGGTGACTATGAGACCCCTTCATTATAGCCATCCTTCTCTATCGCACGGATTTCTATGACTTATTTTATCGCTCTCAAGTAACGGCCGATGTACCATGGGGACTTTCCGAACCTGTATACAATTTTTTTGTTCATTTATGATTACTCTTATCTCATGCTGAAGTAATGGCAGTCAAACTTCTTACACCCTGTATACAGAGTGTTTCAATTAAGACACCCGAGGTAATACCTGTATAATTTTTTTATAGGTACTCTTTTTACTTCAGTTTCACAGTTTATTATATTTTATATTATACTTTACTAAAAGATGTAGCTTAAAATTAAATGAAACATTTATTATTTTTATATATCTAATAGGCGGCAAAGTTAGGATGAATTAATTACCTACTGACGCAGCCAAAATTCTATGATCATTATTTATAATACTGCATTTTTTTCTTGAAGAAAAACATCATCACTTTTTGTTCAAGTAATCCCTACATGTCAATAACTACTTCGTACTATGACGATCACTGGAGTATTTAAATATGTCATAAGCTTCGATCGAAGGTCATATACGTCAATAACTGGTGCCAAGTACTTAAACATAAGATATATAAATTAATTAAATTCCTCTATTCAACCAAATGTTACGTTCATCTTAAAACCACACGTCGTCACTTTTTAAATCGTCATAACCGTATTTTCAGCACATTTTTCATGATTATTTAAAAGACTGAATACTGAAGTCTTAAACTGCCTAAACTGGTGCAGGTCCCATCACAATTTAAATTGAATTTCATAAAAAGATGCAATTGTAGGTTGTAATATCTTATATTGCTTCTAATTTCTAAATATGTGTGTCCATATTACAACGTATTTATATGTTTGAAATTATGCAAACGTACAACTGAATTTTTGAAACTCTAAAAGGGCCCTACATCTTCTTTTTCCCTAAAATCAATAGTAAAAATTACCGGGGAAACCCACATTCAGGAAATATTCTTAAGTAAACTGGTAATTGAAACTAAAGTTTCATCAGAAACAAGTTATATTAATAGAAACAGAAAAATATAAATTCGAGGTACACAAAATGGAGAAAATCTACGGATTTTCTGATATCGACGTTATCACTCAGTGTGGCTAACTTGGATGTTAATATACTCGCATTTTAAATCACTTTCTGTTGTCATTGTAATCCCTAAACGACACAGGCATGTATTTGAAAATAAATACCTAAATATCGGGTAATCCACACCTGTATTTCACGTAATTTGTAACTGACTTTGAAAAGCTTTGCAGGAAAAGGAATATTCGATCGGTAAATTGTACATGTCTTACCTGGAACAGTTTAATTCCTGGGGCCAGTCTAGTCCAAGTTTCTTCAGGGAATCTGAACAATCGTTTTTGACCTGTTCGCAAAGTGCCCTGCACGCTTGGATCGGTTCCGGAACATGTTCCGAGCACATCGGGACAAACACGGAACAGATGAAAAGGCGGATGTTCTTCGAACACTTGTGGTTCAAGAACGGCTCGTAGGATCGGAGCTGGAACAAAACCAAACAAGTTCAATCCTCCCATCCTTTTGTTAATGGCATAGCATTCTATTCAGTTATAATTAATTGGCTTTTAGAAATTGGAATGCTTGATTTAAGAGCAGGCGTGCCTTCCTGTTTCGAAACACAAATTCCTTGGAAATTAAATTTCATTTTTTTTGTGGAAATACAAATACCGAGTTATATTTTTAAACCCGATGGTAGTAATAAAATGTGTTGAGTCGAATATTTTACGATAAGCAAATACGCGCGTTATAACCATCACTAAAACTTTATGACTGTTTATAAAGGTTCGGCGTACTTGAAAGAGGCATTATTATTGAATATTGTAGTTTTATCAGCACTTTGTCGGTAGATATGGAATTTTGCGCTCACTCTTCACTCGAGTTATATTTCATCATATGCGGGTACCAAACCAATATCAAGATTAGCTCTTTATCAACTCGAGGATGTGTATACCTATAACAGCTTTTTTATATTTTGTAAGGTTTTTGGGGAGCATAAATTGCTGAATACCGCAGTTTACAAAAAGAATACAAAATACGTTTCGACAGTTAAGTCATCACCATGGCAAAATGTGCATAAAGCAGGTGTTGCAAAACCTTATTTGAACAGTTGTGGACACCTTTCCAAATTGTTTGGACCTAAAAAAATCGTTCCTGCATTTCACCAAAAAAGAATTAAGCGTCTTAGTGTGAGATACTTTTAAATTTAATTGTAACTATATTATTTTCCAAAAAAACAATATATTGCCTGAATTTTTGAGGGTGTTAAATACTTCACTGTTGTTTTAGCCATCAACTTTTTAATAAAACAAGATTTAACCTCGGTAACTTGATCCAAATCTGTATTTTTACCCAAGGAAGCTACCCTTGAAGTATGGCCCATTCATTTCAACATCCTGTACATTAGGGAACAGTGAATTATGTCTTTCTCAAAAAAAAAAGAATCGGTAAATTTTCAGTTAATTTAATAACAGCACCTCTTTTTGTTTAAAATTAAATTTTTCAATGCAAAACGACCTAGATAAATAATAATAATAGAATAACCTTAAAAAAAAATTTGTCACCGGGAAAGATATTAAGTACTGATCTCTAGCTTACGGTCACAAACTAACAATAGTGACGTTTTTAGTACCATCAAAAACTCTATTACACCAATTTTCACGCATTTATTTTTTGAAAAAAAAAAAAATGGTTAAATTTTTGTATCTCAAAAACAAAATACGAAACAAATTTTCTTAAATTTCATCGTGTTCAAAATTTTTTTCACTTATTTCAGGAAAACTGGAACATATGATTTGAATTTCAAAATTATAACAACTGAAAAAATATCAAAATTATTAGTCTTTTGAAATGTGATATAATGTTTCGATTAAAAATTATAAATTTTAAGTTTCCTGTTTTGACACTAGCTATATTAAGTGTAAGATTGGATCAAGAATGACGAGAATTTTAATATAAAAGTGATAAGTCATAACTTTTGAAATAATTTAATAAGTCCCTTTCATTTAAAAAATCCTAACTGACTTAGTACAGCCTGGGTAATTAAAATAAAAATAATATTAAAATATGATTCGCTCGACAATTTTTTTGAAAATGGATAATGATGTTTCATTATGATGCAACTCATGTCCATTTTTAAAAATATAAAGCTTCAGCCATCTGATTTTGTTAGTTTTTTATTTTAATTAGTTATGAAATCAAAATACACAAGTAGGGTTATACCGAATTCTTCAAAAATATAAATGGTATACGAAAAATAAAAAAGTACCTTTTTACAGTTTTTGAAGTGTTATAATTTTGAAATTTTCATCTACAAAAATTTAAAATTTTATTGTTTCAACAAAATGGCTTTAATGTATTATAAAACAGTATTTATTTATTTTTAAATGCATTATTCGTTTCTTTTGTGCAGTAGATACATAGCCTTCATAAATGGTTACAATCCACGTGACCACTAATTTTGTTTGGAACAGTAATTTTATTTCCTTCAAGTTGGCGATTAAATTTCGGTAAAATTAAAACAATAAGATCAAGATTACATTAAAACACAATATCCTGTTTCATCGGCTGTGATTGGTGTAATTTTTCACATGCTTCTATTTAACCAATCAGCGATTGCATTATCTCGAGCGTAGACGGAGCGGTTTGTCATTGTTCAATGTAAACGCCAAGATTTAGAGAATTTTCGGTATCAGTACCAATCGTGCAATGTTGGGTTGCCTAAGCTCGGCGGTCAAGTGACTTGTAAACATTTATGAAGGCTCTGTAGTTCCCAGAGGAGCTAGATGAAATTTGTACTAATTTGCAGCTGATAAATGATTATACTACTATATATGTAGGTGTCTATTATTGAACTATATTCTTAAAATTCGAGAAAATATACAAATTCTGAAAGAATCATATAAAAAGAATTAACGAAGTGTCAAAGTGAAAGCATTCTGATTTACCGTCACATCCAAAATACTCATTTTATCATTTACATATTTTGTCGCACTACATCCTATATATAAAAAATAATCACTGATTCATATTTTTTTCATTACTAAGCATTACTCTAGGCATGACGCACTAAAAATTCACACTGTATATAGAAGATATCAGATCCAGGTTGGTTAATCAATTCATCGATGGTTAATTGAAAATTTATGAAGGTATGTACCTATCTGTTTGTTTTATTTGTTTTAGAGTTTTTTAAAGCATTTAATTTGAAAGATTCCCTATTATAATGATCTGCGATGAACTTCACATTCTGATGATTTGAGGTAGGTACTCACGACGAGACCATTTTGCATAATACATATACAGTGTGTCTCACGATAGTCTCCCGTAGAGGTTAAACTTTTTTGCAAAATGAGAAAATGTCATAATTTACTGCTTATTCTTAAACTTTTAAAATTTTATTACTTTCTTCGTTTGATATATAGGGTGTTCAGTACTTATATATAAAATTATAAGACACACAAAATTATAATATCGGTGATCGATAGTAAACAATATCCAATTGGTTTAAAAAAAATTGTACAGAAACAGAGATTTCTTAGAAAATCTGTTTTTGGGGGAAAAGTCTAAGAGTGCTTTAAAATGTTTATCGGCAGAAAAGAAATATACATACTCTCAATTTTTTTTTGTTCTCTACAACATAGTGAGGTTTCATTGAAATCGGTCACTGACACTTCGATAACTTCCCTTGTAAGTTTGTACAAATTGTGAACTATGTAAAAAGTATTGGGAAAACAATACCATTTCTTTATAGGCGAGCGGTTCACCCCTAAAAAAAAGCATGAACCGACTAAATTTTTAAAACAAAAACCTACAGCATGAAACTTTTTTTATTTTATAGTGTATTTTCTGATAATTTACATATTTCAATTATATTTTTCGGCGTGGTCAGTCAATTGTTATAGGTAAACAAAAAAGTAGTAAAAAAAATTACTATTATTGGATAAATTATTGTATAGGATAATTATTTTATTTTTATTTTACGAAAATATTAAGAGCAATAAAAGTATCTATATTAATTTCTTTCTTATTTAATTTTTAAATAATATGTTTTTCGTTATTTTCGACAAGTTCTTGAGTTGAAATAAGCGTTTCATCATCAATTAGGATGAAACATTCTGACATTCATCTGAGCACGCACAGCCTGCATAGCATTCCAGGTTCGATGAAAGTTACAATTTTTCGTAGAACATTTTCCACTACATGAACAAAAATATGTTTATCATTATTTTCTTTAAAACTGTTTTTTTTACTCGCTTTAGACCTTCAATAAAATAATTGACCTATATCAACAAAGTATATCTTAAAGTAAAAGATCTGCCGATTATTATGCTTTTTTAGAATTAAACTTTGTTCAGTAGTTTTTGAGAAAAAAAATCGGGAAATTTGTTGATTTCGTCACTTTTTTCACATTAAATTGTAAATATCTCGGAAACGAAACATTTATCGAATTTTTGTCAAAGAACAAAAACCATTTTGTTTATATCAATTGACTATCATTTAGAAGCATCTTTTTAGGGGTGAACCGCTCGCCTACTAATAAGTAGGATTTCAGATTTCCAAATAATTCTCCAAAACATTCATAATCTAATAATTTAACAGAAAGAAACAATAAAATTTTATGACTTTCTAGAAGTTCCTGTACGAAATCAATCGATTTTAAGTAATTATCATTTTTTAAGCAATTTCTGGTAACTACGAGAATCACAAGTGTGACTAAGCCACGTTAACTGATATTAAATGATTTATTCTACTTTTGCGAAGCAATAAAACTTTATATTTACGACTTTCGCGTAATTTATATCTTTTAATGGCGTTTTTCGATATTTAAAAAAAATAGCATACGCTGCTTGCAGAAAATTTGAAATTTATCTAAAAATTGGCCACCCTGTATAACATTTTTAGCTTACGAACAGAAAATTTTATAATATTTTCTCTAATTTACTTTCATTCCTCGGAACACAATCGTGGGTAGACACTATACTTACGGGAAACAGCCATGGCAATATTACATAATAATATGGTGGACATTTGTTTTCTAAGAAGGGATGAACTTTGTGTCTAAAGAGGTTAATTATTGACTTAGTTAATTGTTGACTGTCAATCTTACTTATACCGTGCCAAAATTAAAAATAATCAGTATCTGGCTGAAACCCTTTTAAAGTATAAAGTGCACGAGATGATTTACTTCACATTTACTACTGGGTGTCAATTAAAAAACAAACCAAAATAATAGTCGATAATTCTGTTAAATATCTGTATCTAAATCTGCATATCAAATTATCCCCTAAATTATTATTTATATATACCTATTATTGATTAGTAACTAGAACTAAATATTTATCATATTTCATGTTTATCTACTTCCGTAGATATACTACCAAAGTAGATAAACATTTACAGGTAAACTATGGAAAATGACATGAATTTTGATAACGAAAATAGAAATGGAAACAAACATTTATTTGTCTCAGTGTGACATTCTACGCAAAAATAAATTTATCAAAAATTAATTTATCTAGAATCTAGATCCTCCTTTCATATAGCCAATGTGACTAAAGCATTGTCTTTTGTTGTTCATACTAATTTCAATTATTTTCTTCAATGTTCGGCTATTTTGCAGATGTCGTTAGCTCTGATCTCTCTGTGTCACATTTTAAGACAGAACGTTTTGAGATTAGAAAAACACAATTTATTATTAAAATCAACTAATTTGTATCCCTAAATGTTGCTTAGTCACGTATTATCAAACTCACATTTTTGAGAAGTTGTAAATAATAATGTTGCTTTTAAAGGATAAAACAGCTTTCCGTTTATAATTAAGGCTTCATTCAATTTATTTGAGCTTATTTTAATATATTTTATTGCAATACTTATTTATTTCCACCCTGTATACAAAAATGGGAAAAATTAAATCGGTGACGTCTAACATTATACTATGAAGTTTGTTTTACCACCCCACACATGATGATGCAAAACTAACATATTTGTGTCACAAAATTGAAAACTTTGTTTTTGGATTGATATTTCAATTTCAATTAGTATACCAAAATGTCTTTGGAAGGTCAAAAGTAAGGATTACATGGATAAAAATAAGAAAAAACAGGCTTGGGTACTAGCGGCTTTTAAGTTTCCAAAACTTCGATCAGTAGCTAGAAATCTTAATGTCGACAGCGTGTGGACTAACGGCTTTGTTCTTCTTGTTTTTATAGTAAATCTAGTAATTCAATATACGATTGTGTACTCATCCATACGCAAATAATATCTCTAGTACTCCGACTTTTTCTTTTTCTTGCTACTACAACACTGGCAATTAAACAAAAGCTATTTGAATTGTACGGCGTGATCAAATTTTCATTGTTGCTTCCGTGCAAGCATCCGTGAGTTACGTGTGTACTCAGGTTTAGATTTACACTTTTTATTTTTTTGTTTTGATATTTTAGGAATGCTCAATAAAACCTACATAATAGCTTCAGAAGTCCTGAGAAAAAATTCAAAAATATTTTAACTTTTATGTATATTTATCAAATATTGTGTTTTAAGGACTCTTAACGACTAAAACTGAATTATTAACTTGACATTTCAACCGAAATTTTAGACCTTACTATTAAAACGAATGGCCAAACACATTTTAAAACGGCCGGGGTCCGTTTTCCTCGAAGTTATCTGAAATAATACCCCACATCGAATGTAATTTTTTCCCCTTGGATAACATCGTTTATGTCCACAGCTCTGCGCCGTATAGTAGGTAGATTTCGACATAATCAAGCGTGGCTAGGCGCCTTTGTGAGCGTGCCGCCCTGTAATTAGCTATACAGGTGCTGGAGGTCCCTTAGGCTCAGCATCTATTATTATATTCTCGATTTTTTTCCTTTGGTACCCGCCCTAAGCTCTCTTCGAGCTCTTCTAAGAACCGGAGACTGGCTGCGATGACGGTTTGGAGATCGACCAAGCAATCCGGCCTTTATCTTTGTTTGTTTGGATACGCAGTAGGTATACAGGAAATAGGTACACAACTTATTTGCAAATGGGCAATAGATAATTTATTAATTAAACGAACATGACTTATTATTCTTGCCATACCAATAAATCAACTTAAATTTTAATCGACATTCTACGTTCTAAAACGGGTTTTACATGTAATAATTTTTCACGAAATTAAAAAGTTAGGAAAGAAATTGTGTAATAATTCGCATATTTGTCGGACTTTTTACAAACCTATGAAGATTAATGCAATTGGTTTTCAATATATTCATAAATGACGTAGTTATTGAGTTACATGTCGAGTGTCTTTTATATGCTGATGATGCGAAGATCTACAAAATAATTAATTACTTAAATTTCTGTAAATTTCCTTAAACAGTCTAAATACATGGTGTGCCCTCAACAAATTACAGTTAAATGCAAACAAGCGCAATTTTGTTATTGCTAGGTCACAATATTCGTGATCCTGAAACAATTTTTAATATTAGGTTATCTTCAACGGAACTTAATCATAACATTATATAGAGATTAAAAAAAATAGTACCATATTGACTTAACTTTAGACTATCTTTGATACACTATTTTATGCACCTTTACCTCGAATAGGTATTAAAAAGTATTCAGATAGATAGTTTCAATACTCTCCGAAATCACGATGTTTTTATAAACTTAGTCTTAGTTTAATCGGTCGATAGCCGCACGGTTTAAGGCGTCAGTACCTCGGTCAGTACTTAAATCGATGTGTGCTATCTGGCCGGGTTTCGAATCCCGCGGCCGGTAGACTGTAGATTAGCTATGCCTGTACGGAGGTTTGGCACCCTCTGTGCAGGTATGGTAGGGTGGAAAAATGTTGGCTTGGGACAATGTGAGAGATTGACACCGGTTGGCATTTGACCGCCCCTCTAATTAATGAGGTTTTCCAGGTTTCCCTCATTCCTGCACTGTTTATGTAATTTTTTATTACGCACTTTTATTATTATAAGTTTAATTTATTTTTTAATGTAATCAATTAACTTCCTCCATGTAATTGGTTGTAACTAGGGTAATATGTTTGTAAATAAATAAATCAATAGCAGCAATAGCCAAAAAAACTCAGTGAAGTAGAAATTTTGGGTTTCCGTTGTGAGTACTATCCGGTACATTCGCAACTGGTTAACATATTTGTGCACATAATTTTTGCCTTTAATTAATTGAATCATTATTTCTTCAATCTAGGTACCTACAATATCGTCAGACAAAATTAATGTTTTATTTATTTTTTTAATCTCCACACCCTGTATAGTCTTTCCGAAGTCAGTTGCACATGTAAAAAAATGCCTGACAATAAAATTTAATGGCTTTCATAGGCGTCTGTAAAAAAGTTTTCTGCGAAAGGTAAAAATTATAAGTTATATATAATGTGTAGAAAATTTCTATATGTTCATTTGGCTAATAACATATTTTAAATATTTATGTCCTCAAACAATTTTATTATATTGGTGGTAAATTTCGTTTTGTTCCGTTTTAAAAGGTCTCCAAAATGCCATTTTGTAATAATATTATTTCTCTCTTACGCAATTGTAATATCAATGATTAATAGAAGGTGTTTATAAAAAAATAAAATTACCTGAATCACACAAAATTTCGCATTGCTGCACTGCAGTGCTGGGCAATTTGTCAACACTTGTCAAGAGTTGAGATTTATTGCCCAGTGGCCCAATGCAGCTGTGTCAGATTTCATTTGCCCGCGCTCGCATTCTTCAACTGGGCGTATACACCTCCACGTTTAGTTCGACCAGACCTGTACATATATGGGTATGGCTAAATAAATATGGGAACAAGTTTTTCAAATATTTCAATGCCGAGTTGATGCGTCAGCGACCGAACCTTGTACATACTGTCAATGTCTTGATTCTTCAATTGATATCGGAAATACTATACTAGTGGTTTGTAAATACTTGGCTTCATTTAGACTTTCTGGGATTAGAATGATTTAAGAAATACACCCTCAAGTTATACAGGATGTAAATAATATATTTTTTTGTAAAATTAACGGTTTCTGAGCAAAGAAATGATTTAAAATCAATTACACGGCATGATTGGCATAGGGTAGAAATTTTGCCATTTTGTAATGGCAACTTAATTGTTATAATTAATTCAATAATTTTATTAAGTAAACACAACTTTTGTACCCTTGTTTTGTCAGAGGTTAGGAGATGCCCTATCTGCTAGAGAGCGGAGGGAAATGCGTTATTAATCACGAGCTGTGCTTCGTCTATGCAGTATATGCTCTAAAAAGAGTCATCCTCAATGTGCTATACAGGGTGGGCTGTTAATATTCGCCATGTAAAAAACGTTAAGATAAAACTTGGAAGAGAGAGAAGCAAATCATAAAATTCTGCGTATGGTGATATAGTCGGTTTTGAAATGTTGTCAATTTAAGAAAAATAGAATTTGTTAAAATTTTTAATAACTTTCTCCTAGTTCAGTCCCCTAGAACAGTGAGACGTTGTATACCCATCACTGGCAAACGAAAATGAAGTTTATTGCCTGGATGAATCCATTAAAATTTGCAGGTAAATCATAATAGGAAATTTTTAGCTATTACCTACTTATACGGTTTATAAATTTACAATATGCAATATAATCAATAAAATCTTAAGTGTAATTAAATTTTAAATGGACACATGATACTTACTGATCTCTCCATATACAGATAATATTCTCCAGGCGTTTATCTATAACGAAATTTATTATGTAATTAAATATCACTGATAATATACAGGGTGATCCATGAGTTGTAAATCAAACTTCAGTAGGTGATACATCATTAGAAAATAAGCGGAAGTTGTCATATCAGCTTAAGTTGACATGATAATAAGATAGTCTATGACCCGTCTATGATATACAGGGTACAAAAACGGCGTTAAAAGTTGTACATTAAAAAGCTATTAGTGTTTGTTAAACATTATGTACATATAATAATTATTATATTTATATAGAAACATTGGATTAAAATATGCGTAACAAACATAAAATACGGGTAGGTACTACTACGTGCAAAATGGAAACAAAACTTTTCGCGCAGGCTTATACTAATTACTATTCATGTATTATATCAGTTTCAGCTAAACTTATTTACCCTACGGGTAAGGAGAATTTGTTTAGCGACACACCAAATAAAAATAATAAAATACTTAATATAGGTAATGCTTTATCAACATATACGAGGTCTGTTCAGAAAATAACCGAACTTCATTTTTTAAGTTTTTTATTAATTTTATTCATTATTGTTTCTTGTCTTCTTCAAAGTACTTCCCTCCCCTATTTATACACTTTTCCCAGCGGTGTTTCCATTTCGCGAAGCAGTCTTGGATAGTTTCATTTAAAATGGACTTTAAAGTCTGTGACGAATTTGCTTTGATGTCATCAATAGTCTGAAAACGGCGCCGATTTTAATTTACGAAATAAGAAAAAATCGCAAGGAGCCAGGTCTGGCGAGTAAGGAGGGTGAGGGAGGACAAAATCTGATTTTTGACCCAAAACTGAATGGTACAAGAAGCATGAGTTGTCATAACTCTGGACTCTTTTGCGGATCTTTTCACGTATCCTTTGTAAAATCTGTGTAAGGTTTGCTTTACGTATTTCAAAAAAATAAACAAGCACCATACCTACATACGTGATAAGCACGGTCCTGCAAAACTATTGGTCGAAACGAATCGGTGATTGCCTTTCGATCAGTTTCGACCAATAATTTTGCAGTTACGTGTACTTCGTTGGAATATGTAAAGTGGACGTAGTATAGACTTTAATATTACTTTTAAATATACAGGATAATGTATAAATATGGAGCCTCACAAAATAAATTAATTTATCTTAATGGAACAGAGCGTATTGTTAAATATACGAATCCCTGACTAAATGTTCTACATTGCGGTACTCCCAAGATTTGTGTAAATTTTGTAAGACACCTTAGTAGAGGTTATAGTAATTATAGTTATTTACTGAATAACAAAAATATTTGACGGCGCCGGCGTGATAAGACAACGGTTAGCTCAAAGTTCATACATATACATATTATTATTTTATTGCTTGATTTTTGTTGTTCATTTTGAAAAATTTTGCTTTTTATCGTTTTATTTTCTTCACTTATTAGTTTCCTTCAACTTTTATTGAGGATGTTCTGTATTTAAGCTCATTAGAAGTCATTTTATCAGTTGTAGAGATATAGTCAGTTTTCTCAGAAAGTTTTATTTTCGTTTCATGGCTGTGGAAACAAATGTGTACAGCCTGATTTTTATACACTGTTCTTTCGACCACCCTGTCTATTTAAAAAGAAAATAATTTTCGAGATAATTGTCTAAGTTCTTGAACTCTATATTTCAGTAGTTAATAACATAACCCTATACATATTATAGGGTAGGCTGTAGGTGCTCTGTTTAAGTACAGGGTGATCGACAAAGTGGTCAATGTTATTTTCCTGAAAACTACTGAACATGATTTAAATTAAATTAAATTATTATTTTTTCCTATTTAGCGTTGTTTTCGGGATATTAACGGTTGAAAATCACTTTTTTAAAATTATTTGCTTTGATACCTATATGAAAAACTGATTGAGTTATATTAATCGAACTTTTTTCTTCAAAACGAATATACGTATAGTTATTTTGTAGAATTAAACACATTTATGTGATTTATACAAAATTTTTAGTAACTGTAAAAATGTTTGCAAATTGTTACATAAATTTGGTTCATCCTGCAAACAACTCTGAATAAGATCATTATGGAGAAAAAAGTTCGAAGAAAGACACCCCTAACTACGCCCAAGCATTTTATGCATTTCAAGGACGCGAATTTTAGGTGATTTTCAAACGTCGATATCTAACATCTAACCAAATTTTTTACAGCTACTGAAAATATACTTAACATTGTTCTCAGAATTTAATTATTTTCATTATACATACAGGGTGTCCGAAAATTTCACCGAAAACGTTTGACTGCATATTCACTACTATAAATAAATACGATCTACGAAAAAAAAATTAAATAAAAATTTTTTAGTTTTTGAGTTACAAGTCTTCAAAGTTGTTTAATTAATAACTTCATAACCCTTTTACCGATCGCGTTAAAATTTGGAACAATTATTTGGACTATTATGGCGTATTGTTTCTTAAAACTTTAGTCAAATCGATATACTAGGTGATAGTTTTCTCCGGATACCTATCCCTTTTAGCGGTCAAAACTTTTACAGTGGTCGTCTTTTTTAAAATGGGCAGCAACATTGAAAAGGTCGTTTTATTTAAAAAAAAATATTGTCTCTTGAGAAAATCGCCTAGAGCCTAGAGGAAGCCATTATTGAGAAAAATCGCATTATTTGCAGGTCTGCATGTTTCGGTTTGCGTAGCAGTGTCACGAATTTAAAACTGTGAGTTAAGTAGACGATGAAAACAAGATGTTGATTGCTGTGGCTATCAAGTAATGTCATTATTGTCGTGTTTCTTTAGGATTCTCATCACTCCACACACGCAAATTATGAAAACTGTTTTGATACACTGCGGACACTTCATAATTTGCATGTGTGGGGTGATGAGAATCCTAAAGAAACACGACAATAATGACGTTACCTGATAGCCACAGCAATCAACATCTTATTTTCATCGCCTACCGAACTCAGTTTTAAATCCGTGACACTGCTACGCAAACCGAAACATGCAGACCTGCAAATAATGCAATTTTTCTCAAGAGACAATATTATTTTTAAAATAAAACGACCTTTTCAATGTTTCTTCCCGTTTTAAAAAAATACGACTACTGTATAAGTTTTGACCCCTAAGAGGGAGAGGTAACCGGAGAAAACTAACATCCAGTATATCGATTTGACTAAAACTTTAAGAAATAATATGCCATAATGGTCCAAATAAATGTCCCAAATTTTAACGCGATCGGCAAAAGTTATTAATTAAATTAGTTTTGTTTTTGACAGCTTTGAAGGCCTGTAACTCAAAAACCAAAAAGTTTTTATTTAACTTTTTTTCGTAGATCGTATTTATTTATCGTCGTGAATAGGCAGTCAAACTTTGTCGGTGAAATTTGCGGACACACTGTATACAGGGTGAGTCAAAATTCACTCCCCAGCGGCCGGATATATTCTAAAATAAAAAATAAAACAAAAATGTAGAATACTAAAATCTCGAAAGCGGAGCCGTTTTCGGAAAATTTTGTAGAGAAAAATTCAAATTTACAATTTTTTTTGTTTAATATTAACACCATTAAAATCCACCATTTAAATCCATACAAAATAAGAAATAGCAAGAACGAAGATCCTTCTGGCTTTGGCTAACCTTCAAAACAATTACCATTTTCGTTAATACACTTCTGCAATCTGTGGTAGAAACTCCTGGCAACGGAACAGAAATTAGCTTCATTTATTTCCGCTACTGCTTCATGAATCCTGCCTACAGGCACAGTAAAATAAACTTTTCTTTTATGTATCCCCATAACCAAAAGTCTATCGGAATCAAGTCAGGAGACCGAGGTGGCCATGGTGTTGGTCCACCCCGTCCAATTCATTTATTAGGTTCAAAATATGTCGTACTTGTAATGTGGCATGTGCGGGCGCACCTTCATGCTGAAACCACATAGTTGCACGTTGTTGTAGAGGAATATCTTCTATCAAACCTGGAAAAATGTTCTCGCAAAAATTACTGTAATTTTCATCATTCAGTATTCTTGGCAAAAAATATGGACCTATGATCCTTTTCCCGTAAATAACTATCCAAACATTTACAGACCAATGTCTTTGCTGAGTCCGTTGACGTTATTCATGAGGATTCTCATAATGCCAATAATGAAGGTTGTGGTCATTGAAAACTCCTTGTTTTTGTCCGGCCAACTTGATTAGTCTGTCGAAATTTGCGCATTTATTGAACTAAAACTAATAATTTATTTGAAAACGGCTCCGCTTTCGAAATTTTAGTATTCTACATTTTTGTTTTATTTTTTATTTTAGAATATATATCCGGCCGCTGGGGAGTGAATTTTGACTCACCCTGTAGGTACTTAGGTACCTAAATAGAAAAAAATCTTACAACTAATGGTTATTTCTAGCGGCGTCAAAATAGGTATGTTACTGAAAAAAAATATCAGGGCGCCACCAAGCTACGCCAATGTTAACGTATTACAAAAAAATCCCCACATTTGAGTCGGCCACTAAAGAAAACACCGTTTTCAAAACGTAATATCTTCAGTCGTTTCCAAGAAAAACGTATTTCCCAAAATAACTCAGTCATCAACTGAAAATAGGTTTTTGTAGTTATAATGAAAAATCCATTATTTTTTATAGGTTCCTGCCTTGGTTAATTAATAGATAAAGGCATTTTATTACTTTCATAATATTCCTGATAGATAACAGGTCAAAAATTTTGTTTGTTTTTCTTAATAATTTTTCAGACCTACTACCATTTATTATAGATTCTGTTGCGCTGAAACCAAATTTGAAGAGTGACAACCAAGGTAGAAGTGATAAAAACTTGGCACGATCCTTACGAAGGGTTAAAACCCTTTCAAAGGTTTTCCGCATGCGTATTTTGGCACTAGTTAGGTCAGGTTAGACTGTTCTTAAAAAACACTACACGCTTGAGATTTTTCAATAGAATTGAGTAGTTGCCGTTTTGGTCGTTGGAAGGGCCTTTTTTTGATATCGGATTTATGTTGAGCGCCCAAAAATACATAGAAAACACATTACACTTCTTTTTTCAATACAACTGTGTTTTTGCCTTTTTTCCCTAAAAAGGGCCAAGTTTGGACATCAGATTTATGTCCAGCACCCAAAATACATACGAAATCAGTCATCTAGGTTAAAATCGGGATAGAGTGGGTATTATTCATATTTATCAAAGAACCAAAGGTAGGTAGTATCGAATCGAGGTAACTGCATATACAATATAGAACAGTCTTATCCCTGCGATTACAAAAAATCTAAACGATGAAAATTTTTTTACTCTTCAATTTTGGTTTCAGCCTGTGGTTTCAGCCCATCAAAATCTACAAGAAATTTTTTTATCGGCCTGCGTAATTTACCACTTGACCTGTAACTTTTAACTTAAAATAGCACAGTATTAGCACATATTACTAACTATGTGGTATCAGTATGAACTATTTAAGTAGTTGGAATGGCAACCGCTTATGCTCATTTATTTAGCATCACAAATAGGTATAATGACTTGTAGTACGAATTACTTTTTAAAACCATCATCAATTACCGATTGAAACGATAACATACAGGCTATCAAAAGAAAATTGGTGTAACAACTTTGACAGTTGAGAAAATTGGTGAAAATAAGAAAAATATTCAAAAGAAAGAAAAGGGCTTACCTATTATCTACTTTAATATTTTTGATTTCTACTTTCAATGTGCAATTCTAAATTAATAAGCATGATTCCTTTAAATCATTAGATTAGGTATTTTACTGCGCTAAGTAGTACAGAAAAATATTTTTGTATTAGAAATAACTTAAGATGAGATTTAATAAAAATGTAAAATATATTAAAATTATATTTTGTTAGCAGTTGCTCCAAAATTTGTCGTTATCAGATACAAATAAAAAATAATAATCTGTCTTTAGGCAGTAATCCGAGTATTTATAAGTTTCATTCAGTGTGCGGCAATTCGCTCCTCACAACTGAAATACGACCCTTGCAGTCAGATTTATGTCGACTGCGCTATTATTATGGCTAATAATATGAAAACGGATCCTTTGAGGGGCTGTCCCTGATGTAAATACTCAAATATCAGAACGAGGGTTGTAATGTTTATGACGTTACAATCGAATGAGATAGGGGTTGAATTAAATCGAAGGGATTGCAAACAGTCCTTAACAAACACATCTCAACTCAAAAGCCGGCAAGTTAAAACGAAATAGATAATGCGCGAATATTACATTCCGTATAAATTGTAAATTATATACCTAGAAAGGAACTTGTAAATTAAAAATATAATGAAAAATTGATGTAGCTTCAATTGCAAAGAACGATGTTGAAAATGTCCTCTATAAACAAAACGTAACTTAGATAATATAAAATATTGTTTTTTATCTACATGTGACAACGAATATAAAGTATTATTTTGTATCTCGGAAGCTTAAGTATTGTAAATATCTATATATTATTTATAAAGACGCATTATCAACGACCAATACCTATTATTATATACGGTATACAATATTTGTTAAGTTTACCATTTTCTAGTTTTATATATTTAGGCAATGGTTCTTTCATTTCAATATTTCAAATATTTATATCTTGTAAATCATCTGTGTATTATTCTAATACAAAAATCTTTAAATCAAAGTAGTTATGCATTTCCGCTACGAAAATATACAATATGCTAAAAATAATTTAACAGTTTATAATAACCGACTTCAAAGTGAAACGTTTCTCTTGATTTTTTCATTTGTTAAGATAAAGTAAAAATGTTTGAAGGGAAAATAAACAAAGTGTAAAACGCATGTTTGCCCCGATCATATAGGCTAGGATTGTCGCACAAATAAACAAAAAGGCAATAAAACGGGAAAAACAAGTAATATAAAGATAACAAACTAAATTACAGATAATTACCGCAACATCGGCGTCCTTTTGATTTCCGTGGCCCATAAAATTCGGCATCAGCGTCGAATTATATCCCAAATTCTGGCACAGAGCTGTACTTATTTTTTCACATCTTAAACTGTCCGAAAGTTTCACCGAAATAATTAAAAACAAGAAGAATAACACGAAAACCGCGTTCTTCCAGCTCTTCATCGCGAAATAATTTACCGAAGAAATGCAGAAAATGAGAAATTTTATGAATTAAATGGACGTATTAACGTAATTAACAAATATAAATATATATTTTCTTCTGCGAATCACACAATAATTCATATTTAATTAATTGTACTTCCTCTAATAGTCAATATCTTCGATTGCGGCACAGAAAACGACTGAAAACCGACCACGTTTTGTTATTTCGTGCCTGTAGGTCCACAGCACTCTACGTTACGGGTATAAACGAGAGAAGGTCGCTGAACAAATGAACGTCGGCCGGCTTGCTACAAAACAACCGCTTACAAAAGATAAACTTTTTAGAGTACCGTGATAATTTTATGGATGATCCAGGTCGATAAAGCGTAGGATAAACTTTTATGTGACATTTGAGACGTTCGATTTCGGTAGTTGTCGCTGTTTAAGATATATTTTTTCAATAAACATTACTCATGCTAGCTATACCTTATTTGCTACAATAAACCGTATCGGTAATGACTTATCTATGCAGCTACTATTTAATTTATTCCTTCCACTTGACCAATCAAAAGATTTCCCATCCACAAAATAGACGTCACAGAGTTTGATCTGTATAGTCACAATGTCTACGTCTGTAGCTGGCATTAAAGTAAATTAAAATCTACATGGAAAATTTTGAATTATCAAATTTTGCCATCTTTTACTTTTTTCATTTTTTTATACCATAGTCCTATATACCTATTTATTCTTTATTTTCATTTATCAATCTGTTAGTTCTGTCATAAATCAAATAAATTTATGAAAAAGTTGAGTCCCCATAATATTTTTCGCATAAAACTGTGCACTTTTTTCTAATATGAATCAACCTTTACACGTAGTAATATATCACCTACTCCCTACTCTCCACAGCATTATTATTAACCCATGTGATGTCATGATTATTTTATTTAAAAATATGTAAGTAATGTAGTAAGAGTGTATTATTATTAGGCAAGTATATATTTTTATTGATAAAACAATTTGCTACATTTTCCACGACTTTATCGATATGGTTTGTGAATATAAGTGGGAAGCTCACCAGGAATGTTTCGGCACCATCAAAGCAAGCCGCCTTTACAGCTCGCTTACCTAAGGACTTATAGTCGGTTTACATCATGAATAATATCATTAATGAAGGCTTTTATATGCTCAAATATTTCTATGCATTGGAAAGGTTTTTATAAACACTAAATATGCTGTTATTTTAATATCAACTAGCATGAACTGTATACGTAGGTAAATTATACATTTTAGAATTAGTATTTTTTTTTAAATCAATGATTACACAGGCCAACAAAAAAAAATGAGGTTTTTAGATCAGACCTACCTTTTTTATAGATTTTGAAGTGCTGAAACCAAATTTGAAGAATAAAACAAATTTCATTCGTTAATTTTTTCAGGGACAAGTCTCCTCTACAGGGTGTACGTTTGACTGCATATTCACGACGATTTACAAAAAAAGCTAAAGAAATAATTTTTGGGTTTTGAGTTACAAGCCTTCAAAGTTGTCAAAAATAAAACTAATTTAATTAATAACTTCATAACCCTTTTGTACCTGATAGCTACAGCAATGAACATCTTGTTTTCATCGCCTACTGAAATCAAAGTTTTAAATGCGTGACATTGCTACGCAAACCGAAAAGTACAGCCCTGCAAATAATTCCATTTTTCTCAAGAATGGCTTTCTGTAGGCGATTTTCTCAAGAGACAATATATTTTTTAAATAAATCGACGTTTTCAATGTTGCTGCCCGTTTTAAAAAAATACGACCACTGGAAAAGTTTTCACCGCTAAAAGGGAGAGGTAACCGGAGAAAACTATCACCCAGTATATCGATTTGAATAAAGCTTTAAGAAATAATATGCCATAATAGTCCAAATAAATGTGCCAAATTTTAACGCGATCTATAAAAGGGTTAAGAAGTTATTAATTAAATTAGTTTTATTTTTGACAATTTTGAAGTCCTGTAACTCAAAAACCTAAAAGTTTTTATTTAACTTTTTTTTCGTAGATCGTTGTGAACATGCAGTCAAACGTTGTCGGTGAAATTTGTGGTCACCCTGTATATTGAATCACCACAGAAAGCCCGGAAAATCTATCATATCGGTAAGTCGCTGACTGCGATACCTCTTTTTTTTAGAGCCAAGCTGGTTTCCTATGTATTTGAGTGCTCAACACGAATCTGATGTCTAAAATTGACCGACGGCCCTTTTTAGAGCGAAAAAGGACAAAAACCATTAAAATTATATACAGAAGTATAAATCCGATGTCAAAAAAGGGCACTGTGCCCTTCCAAGGGCCAAAAGGGTATACTCAGTTCTATTTCTCTTTTTGACCTTGAAAAGGAAGGGCAGACGCAGTGTGTTCTATTTTGACATCGGATTTAAGTTGAGCGCTCAAAAATACAAAGGAAATTGGTTATCTAGGTTAAAATTGAGACAGAGTCGGTATTCTTCATGTTTCAAAAAAGGTAGTAAGTATTGAGAAAACTGCATATTTAATATAGAAGAGACTTGTTCCTGCGATCACAAAAAATCTAAACGATGAAATTTTTTTTACTCTTCAAATTTGGTTTCAGCACATCAAAATTTACAAGAAATTATAGAACTGATCTAAATACCAAAAAAAATTGTTTGTCAACCTCTGTTATCGTAGGACTATGCGGTGGTGTCTCTTAATATTTCCATTAGCATTTTCCTAAATACTATAAGGCATATTTTACATAGTCGAAAAACGTAAATGGTTCAACAGGGCTCTACTTTTTTTTGTATCTGTTTTACTTTCATACTTGTAGATGGTGTTCCTGGGAACGAAAAAGTTAAATTTAAATTGCCAAATATTCCTAGTCTTATTTAATGTTTTATGACAGTATATGTTTTAATATTTTTTAATTCTATTACAGATTGAAGAAAATGTTTTAAATTTTTTGATTTTAAATAAGAAACCTACCTTACAAATTATTTTCTATTTTTCTTAATTATGAGGTTAACAAATCTTCAATACTCGGAAGTAAGAGAATATCAAAAATATTTATATGATTGTAAATACTCGTGAGCCAAACCATGGCTTATTTTATTTTCTTCGTTTGTTACAATAGGTTGTTTATTTTTTATATCCATTTTTCTTCCATTTTCTAAATTAATTAATTAAGTTTAGTACAATAATTTTTAAACTAAATTTGCTCCATAACCATGTTCTAATTTTTATGAGAAACAGTTGATGCATAGGTACCAAAAAGTTGAAGTTATGCACAACCGCTCACTTAAATTTATAAATTATAATATTGAAGATATCTGCAAAAAACAAGTTTCAGGGACTTACCCTTCCCTTTAAGGAACTGTAACACCCTTGGCCTTAAGAGACATATAAACTATTTTATATTTAGTCACAATACATTCTTAAAATATTGCAATTTCTGGACATAACGTATACATTTCAAATCAGAAGTTATTTTACAGTGATACAGTCGAAGAATAAATTTTGTCATTTAAAATACATGTTTAGAAATATGGGAAGCAATATTTTATATCAAAAAATCATCTCTGGTGGAGAAAAACGTATAACGTTGTGAGATTATAAGTGAATAGAACAGAGGTGTTCACAGACAAGGACCAGATACAAGATCAACAATTACTTCTTACCAAAGTATTAATGACCGCACGATGAAAATTAAACTATATAAAAAAATTAAAATAGAATGAATCTGACCGTGAGTTGGAAACAAATTACATAATTACTACAGCTTATTTCATTTTAACATATAACGGGAAGGTGTTCGAACTTTTTTCTCTAGCCTGATTTCACAGAATTAAAATAGAATTATAGTCTGTCTACAAGGATGTATTATTTATATTTTGTTACCTAGCATGTCTGCTAGCTAAAAAAAATCGTTTATGCCTCAGTTCGGGTAATTGTATTAAACATACTTTTTCTACGGGTCATAATCCATAAAGTCCTTTTATTCCTGAAAATATTGGGGGTTCCAAAATTAACGCAAGATTTGAATTTTGTGCTATTTGTGCGGTAAAGTGTTGCCAACGATAAAAAACATTATGACAGTTCAGGGTTATTAAAAATGGAGCACTACACGAAAGAACAACGCGTTTTCATTGTTGAGCAATATTTTAAAAATAATGACAGCTATAGTTCGCAATTTTCGTATAAAATATGGCCGGAATGGTGATTTAACTTTATCAACTGTGAAGAGATTAACTGAAAAATTCAGGGAGATTGTATATAGGTATCAATTGATCAATCAGTGATCTTAAAGAAGTCGTTCAACACAAAACATCGATGCAGTTTGTGAGAGTGTTGCTGAGAGTCCAGGAACATCAATTTGGCATCGTGGTCAAGAATTGGATATTTTGGGAAGCTCTCTACAGCGTACTCTCACGAGAGATTTACATCTTCATGCTTGCAAAGTTCTCCATAGACCAGTGGTTTCCAATTGGTGGTCCAAGAACCACAGGCGGTCCGTGGTCATCTTCCAGGTGGTTCGCGAGACTAAGCTAAGTAATATCGTATAAGCTGGAACGTTGATTGAGTAAATCAGTTCAGTGCGAACAGCCGAGCTGAACGGACGTGCTTGTTTGTGAGGTGAAGTGATTTCAACGAGGAAAATCTACCTGCCTTTATTAAGGCTACCTGGAAAGAATCCCTTTCTTTCCTTTTAATCACCGACCTAATCCCCGGCTAAGCATAGAGGCCGTCGGCATCTTTGTTCAGGTACCTGTCCCGGGGTTATGCCCAGGTAAGTTTTAACTTATTTATCAGTTATTTGCATTACTTTAAAATACATTTCTTTAAAATTGCGACCCCCGACAAACAATATACCAGACAGACAAATACACCAAAAGACACGTACGCCCCCGTAAGGGGGCATCCCCACACGACTAACACTTACACACCCACCCACCCACACACACAC
>NW_019417416.1:511739-516197 GCF_000390285.2 Anoplophora glabripennis | reverse complement strand
CATAAACATGACACTACCCCCGGGGTTTACACAGACGAGCCGGCGAAGCAAGAAGAGCGCCAGAAGAAAGGGCCCTAGCCGGCGGGGCCCAGCCAGGACAAAAGGAGGTCCCACAAAGCGCCTACACCGGCCGCATTTGCGGTCGGGGTAGACGACGGATGGGGCCCACCTACGAAGGCTGTCCAGGCCTACACGAGATGAGGCAGGATAAAGAGGGATAATCCCCCTCGATCCCAAATCATTGAGGCCAATTTCTAGCCATAGAATAATGGCGCGGTGGGGCCTGAGGCTTGAAGGGAAGGTTCCCTCAAGAGGGCCATATCACAAAACTTCCTTTATGAAGAAGCAAAAGTCCTTTTAAATTAATTCAGTATGCTATTTTCTTAATATTAAATTTTATATGTAATACAACATACATTTCCAATGAAAATGATTTGTTCAGCCCCCTCTAGCCCCCTGGTTAATCCGGCGCTGTGCTAATTGTAAGTTTTATACCTCAGCTTGCGCGATTATCACGTCTTTTCAAATAGTGCAGGAAGCTAGAGCTAGAAGCTAGAGCCAAGAGCTATATATGTAGCCATCAGCATTGCCAATTTTTTTTTCGGGCAAACCTTTGAGTGCGCCACGCGCGCGCGCCATTATTCCATGGCTAGAAATTGGCCTCAATGATTTGGGATCGAGGGGGATTATCCCTCTTTATCCTGCCTCATCTCGTGTAGGCCTGGACAGCCTTCGTAGGTGGGCCCCATCCGTCGTCTACCCCGACCGCAAATGCGGCCGGTGTAGGCGCTTTGTGGGACCTCCTTTTGTCCTGGCTGGGCCCCGCCGGCTAGGGCCCTTTCTTCTGGCGCTCTTCTTGCTTCGCCGGCTCGTCTGTGTAAACCCCGGGGGTAGTGTCATGTTTATGTGTGGTATGGTTGGGTAGGGTAGTGCGGCTATGCAGCCTGGGATGCGCTTTGCTAAGGTGGCCCTTAGGCTAGCGCGGGAGGGGAGGGTTAAGGAGGGTATGGGGGGTGTGTGTGTGTGTGTGTGTGTGTGTCGTTGTCTTCGTTTCTTGATCCTGGCTGTCTCTGAAACAGAAAAGGTTAGCGGGCAGGGGGGGGGTCATTGGGGTGGTCACCCAGGGTCAAAAAGTTGGTGTCTAGGTCTTTTGTGTTTGTCGGTCACGTCGGGTACGTAGTCAACGGCTTGCCTGAGGAGGGGATTGTCATGTCTAGCGGCTACGTCAAATCGTTTCTCCGCGTTTTGTCTTATTGTCTGTGTAGCGTTTGTGTATTGTAAGTCTCGTAATATGTCAGTGTTTCTTACGTACCAGGGCGCGTCGGTGGCCGTGCGGAGGGCTATGTTTTCCACAGCCTGTAATGACTAACCGTTGAGTAAAAAAGCAGGATTCTTTCGTCGAAAGCGGAACATACTAAAAAAACGTACCTATATAATAATTAATTTTTAAATACTTATTCGTTTATTTGAGTTTCAAATTAGTAATCACCGAAAAGCGGGACTGAACTTGTCCACGCGGGACATTTAATTTCGGGCTGCAAATCGGGACATCTGGCAACGCTGGTAGCCATTGCTATGGTATTACTACAGCCTAGACTCTATGTAGGCTGTGGTATTACGTTGTTATATTCTGTGGTATTACCCAAGGATATTTTAAATATTCTTGGGTATTACCCCAAGTATTATTATGATCATAGGCAACCAAAAATACTCGAGAGTTGCAAATGTAACACAAATTGTCAAGGATGTATGTAGATGCAATTGCATAATGCATAATATTATTGTCAATAAATAAAGTGCAAGATCTAACCAAACTTTTTTAGACACGTGATGCCTAGTGCCTACACTTTCCTGTTAGTAGTGTTTATTGTTTATCTGTTACGCATCCGCAAGTGATATTGTGGTGTGGTTAGTTTATTGTGAAACAAAAAATAACAATTGAAAATTCGTAAGTATTGTGAACAAAACATTTGAAAGAATTACAGAAATTTAAATTTTTTACAAAGAAAAAATAACGCAAATTCTTTATTAGATTACATTTTTTTTTAAATAAAATTTTGCAACATTTTGCAATAATTTCTTTATTCGTGACACATAAATCAAATTATTTTGAAAATATATAAAATAGTTATTTATGATACAAGTGTTAAAAGTGGCATTTTATTTTGTGAGTGAAGATGATTAAAAAACGAGCGTAGCGAGTTTTTTAACTTCACAAACAAAATAAAATCACCTTTTAACACGTATATCATACACTATTTTTTCTACAAAACAATCGGAAGAACTTTAAACTCAATAAAAATAAGAAATCAAAAAATACCACACAGATCGCAGTGTTTATGAACCAAAATTTTCGTAGCAACCGGTACTTTTAACACTAGTGTTAAAAGTAACTTACTTTTAACACGCGTGTCAAAAAATGACATTTTTAACATCAAAAATGACAATTAAAAAGCCCACTTTTAACAGTTTTGTAGAAAAAATAGTGTATGATATACGTGTTAAAAGTGATTTTATTTTGTTTGTGAAGTTAAAAAACTCGCTACGCTCGTTTTTTAATCATCTTCACTCACAAAATAAAATCTTACTTTTAACACGTATATCATAAATAGCTATTTTTATAAAAAAATAAGGCAAATAAGTAAATGCTGTTTATTTAAATTTTGTATTTTCCAAAATTAATTTAAAAATCTTAGAAAATATAAATTAAATTAGGTAAATCACAATTTACAAAAATGCTTCAATTAATAAATGTTTACTTACATGTTTAAATAGTTATTTTAGATTATAAAAAAATAATAATTTTAAATGTCCATGTTTCTATACTTACTCATCTATAACTTCACAACTTCATCTGGTTATAGAGCTACTTATTTACTAATTTTACCCAATACTACTAATGATAATAGTAACTGCCTAAGTAAGTAATTTCTGTAAATTACTAAATTAAATAAATAGAAATATATTTTATGTGACTATCTCTAAAAAAGTAAACAGTGCTGAAAATTTATGATTGGAAATTGGAATATACTGTGTTTTAGGTACATTAATTAGGAAACATTAATAAGTAATATGGCTGCTGAAATAGAACTCTGTTTACTC
This sequence comes from Anoplophora glabripennis, assembly GCF_000390285.2. Classification (NCBI taxonomy): domain Eukaryota; kingdom Metazoa; phylum Arthropoda; class Insecta; order Coleoptera; family Cerambycidae; genus Anoplophora; species Anoplophora glabripennis. The sequence continues at coordinate 513,095 of NW_019417416.1, read as the reverse complement.
ACGAGAGGAATTGGAGAGTTTACGAAACATCTTAACATGAAACTGAGGACACAGAACAGGAAATTGAAGAAACATAATGATAATGAAATATTTTCACCTATTGGTATTCATTCATTTCTTGTCCTTCTATCCCAGGATCCATGCCTTCACAATAAGGATTTTTTCAGTGCAACTTTACATGTTGATATTAATGTGGCAATTGCTGGTTACAAAGATATTTTTGCTACTTTTGATTCAGTCAGTGATCTCTTAAATGGGAACACTTCTTTTTTGAAAAATCAAACTATGATGGAGGCTGTTTTCAAAAATGTTCTTAAGGATAATTTTTTCAGTAATATAAATTTTTTGAATTTTACTGAACAAGAGGGTGTTAATGAAATAATACATGCTTATGTAAAAAATAAAACTGTCCACAAAATTACACATTTTAGTGGTGTAAAAGACGGTACTAATTTTACTTTTTTGAATGCTATGCATTTTCAAAATGTTTGGTCTGATCCATTTGCCTTATTAGACACAGTACCTGAAATGTTCCTTTTAAATGTGGAAAATAAAATTGAAGTTCAAATGATGAAAAGGAAAGGTGAATTTTATTATAAGTATAGTCCGACCCTTCACGCTAAAATTTTAAAATTGCCACTTGCGAATAGTAATATAAGTCTGATTGTTGTTTTACCTGAAAGTGAAACAAATTTGAACCAAATTCTTTCTCACGATTTAACTCTACTTACAAATAATATGACCAAAGAAGAAGTTGATGTGTCCCTTCCAAAATTTAAAATGAATGAGACTTTGCAACTAGCGGATTCTCTTAAAGGGGTAAGCAGTGGGCATTTGATAGGTAAAATCATTTTACCTTATTTTATTTTAGACCGATTTAGAAGAAATATTTAGTGTCAAACTTCCTGGAATCATTGAAGGTGAAATACTTGATTTTAATGGAATGGAACAAAAAGTGTGTTTGGAGGTCAATGAAAAAGGTTTAGAAATGGCCACAAGTGAGTAATGACTGATCTAATTAATTAAAATATAGAAAATACATATATACAGGGTGGTCCGTAAGTAATGGTCCATAGAGACATACTAGATTTTTTACTCCAAAATATTACGATTGGAGCCAATATGCCTTAATAAAATGTTAATAACAAAAAAGATACAGGGTGTCAAAGTTGGAAATTAAAAATTGAATTTTCGTAATAATTATAATATTTTTGAGTGTATGAACGTGAAAATTTAGGGGTAGATGTTTTTGTATACGAGAAATCATAATTTGTTATCTATTTCGATGTATCTTCTAGAGGGCGCCACATACGCCGTGTTTATGACGTAAATACGAGCATAATTTTTTTATCCACA